>NW_013672118.1:4873-24087 GCF_000517525.1 Limulus polyphemus | reverse complement strand
CACTACTATTGATGGTTAACAAAGGATAATTACTCACACAACTGACTGACTTAGCATGGGTCCTAGTCACTATTAGTGATGGCCAATAACAAAGTATAATTACTCACACAACTGACTGACTTAGTATGGGTCCTAGCCACTATTAGTGATGGCCAATAACACAGTATAATTACCCACACAACTGACTGACTTAGCATGGGTCCTAACCACTAATAGTGATGGCCAATAACACAGTATAATTACTCACACAACTGACTGATTTAGCATGGGTCCTAGCCACTACTAGTGATGACCAATAACACAGTATAATTACCCACACAACTGACTGACTTAGCATGGGTCCTAGTCACTATTAGTGATGGCCAATAACACAGTATAATTACTCACACAACTGACTGACTTAGTATGGGTCCTAGCCACTATTAGTGATGGCCAATAACAAAAAAGTCAGTTCATTACAAGTTAATATTTATTTTGCAGTTTAATTGTGAAATCAGAAAGTTTTATGTAATATATTTTTGTTTACTTTCTTCTACAACTGAGTTGGAACAAAAAACAACAAAGTTATGTAGAGAACATATTAACAAATAAACATCACTGTCTTGGTTCATACATATTTCAAAATGAAAGATTACAACACGTATTGAAAACGATTCAATCTAACAAAGATAAAAAAAGTGATATTATTAAAATTATGTGAAATACTTTTGTAATGTATGCAAAGATTACAATTTTATAATTATTCTAGGACTAATAAATTATCATTTTCTACATGATCATAATAAATACTGATATGCCAACCACTGCTGATCACTACCTTTAACTACAGATTTATAAAATACTTCACAGCTTCTCTCTCAGATGTGAGGGGAGTTGAACTACAGATTTATAAAATACTTCACAGCTTCTCTCTCTCAGATGTGAGGGGAGTTTAACTACAGATTTATAAAATACTTCACAGCTTCTCTCTCAGATGTGAGGGGAGTTTAACTACAACTTTAAAAACACTTCTCAGTTTCTCTCAGATGCAGGAGAAGTTTAACTACAGTTTTAAAAACACTTCTCTGTTTCTCTCATAGATGTAGTTGCAGATTCAAATAAAGTGTTTTGCTTTTTCACTTATAATAAATCAGAACTTAATTATTAAAAAAACAAAACTCAGAGAAAAGGTAATGGTGATTTTTATTATATTTGAAAAAGGCATAGAAAACTAATGGAATTACACAAAACTATTGGAATGACAGAGAAACTAATGGAATGACAGAGAAAACTAATGGAATGACAGAGAAAACTAATGGAATGACAGAGAAAACTATTGGAATGACAGAAAACTAATGGAATGAGACAAAACTATTGGAATGACATAGAAAACTAATGGAATGACAGAAAACTATTGGAATGACAGAAAACTAATGGAGTGACGCAAAACTAATGGAATGAGACAAAACTAATGGAGTGACAGAAAACTAATGGAATGAGACAAAACTATTGGAATGACATAGAAACTAATGGAATGAGACAAAACTATTGGAATGACATAGAAACTAATGGAGTGACAGAAAACTATTGGAGTGACAGAAAACTATTGGAGTGACAAAGAAAACTAATGGAATGACAAAGAAAACTAATGGAATGACAAAGAAAACTAATGGAATGACATAGAAAACTAATGGAATGATACAAAACTAATGGAATGACAGAAACTAATGCAGTGACAGAGAAAACTAACAGAATGACAGAAAACTAATGGAATGACAGAGAAAACTAATGGAGTGACAGAGAAAACTAATGGAGTGACATAGAAAACTAATGGAATGACAGAAAACTAATGAAATGAGACAAATTAATGGAATGACAAAGAAAACTAATGGAGTGACAGAGAAAACTAATGGAATGACATAGAAAACTAACGGAATGACATAGAAAACTAATGGAATGACATAGAAAACTAACGGAATGACATAGAAAACTAATGGAATGACATACAAGTATAGCTTACTTATATATTTCTTTGTGATGATGTATAGAATTATTTTTACAAATTAATTTTCTTTATATAATACTGAACAGATTAAGGAAACTTGATTTCATATATTGAACTGGTAAATAAGAGTAACACCTAGGGTGTGTACACATATTAAAACTGCTAATCACTAACATACAATTAACTTAGTGGAATTGTAGTAAAGTTTACTTACTGGAGACAGTTTAGTGTGACTAACAGGTATTGAACTGGTAAATAAGAGTAACACCTAGGGTGTGTACACATATTAAAACTGCTAATCACTAACATACAATTAACTTAGTGGAATTGTAGTAAAGTTTACTTACTGGAGACAGTTTAGTGTGACTAACAGGAAGGAGTGGACGTTGGAATCTCTGCTGAGACCCAACAGCTGTTGCCAGAGGTGGTGAAGAAAGACTAGCAGCAACAAAATTGATGGTGTTCACCCAATCAACCAAGTCAGCTGAGTCACTGTAAACCAACACAACTTATCAGACTGACAAACAATAACTGGTGAACATGATGTTACAAAGTAGGGTTTCTTACTTAAAAAGTATTATCTTCTTACTATGGCAGATGTGATGTTAACTTGTCAAGTATATATTTTTAACCTGAGTAGAACCTTACACAACACATGTGCTAAATAGCCATCCCTAGGAAGAACCATACAGTCTAAAGAAGAAATTTTCAGATTTGTGGTTTGTTCCTAAATGTTGGGAGTTTCACATAAGAACCCTTCGTCCACTTTTACAGGACTTCCTGGGAGCCAATATCTCAAGGAACAACAAATTACCACTCAAACTGTTTTATTTACATTATAATAATGTAGATAGACTGTTTTATCCAATTGTGTCTAGCTATTTTCAAAGCTGTGCTTCATTACTAAGTGTTCATATCACATACTGTGGCATCATAAAAGGTGTGACAATAAAAAGTTTTAGTAATAAAACTAATGGCAGAGAGGGAAAATAACATGAAAAATATAAAACAAATAATTACATTTTCTATGGGTTATAGTTTCTAAGCAAACAGAAACCTGCACTTTGGGGCAGGCAAAAAACTTCAAAAACAAATTGATAAATGAATTATTTACTAGCAAGACTCTTCTTAGTTATACAGAAACACAACTTATAACATGCTTTTTTATGACCTATACTAAATAAATGGTATGTAATGATAAATTATTGATTCAATAATGTTTTAAAATAAAAATTTGTTGAAACAGTTAGAAAATCAATATTTACTTAAATTTTAAAATTTGTCACAATGAATATTTTTTGCTTTCATAGAAACTTAAATCCTGATATAACGATTAATTAAATACTAAACATGTCATGATTAATCATTTTTTATAAATACCATATATAAAAAAGTGATGAAAACACAAGCTTTATTTGTGAAATTAAAAAAGTATTTACTATACAAAAGTAGGTTAACGTTTTAAGACAATGTTTTAACCAAGTCAAATCATGGTAACAAACAAACATTTCCCAAGTTAAAGCCATTGTGTTCCAAACTTTTTGTTATTACTTGTCCAAAACTTTGGGGTGAGATCCCAACAGGATAGTTTACTCTGTGTAGTGTACAATGGAAGAATGTTGCATTTAAAGACTAAAACCAATGACCTTGGCCAGTTCACACCTCCATCCTTTTTCTTTTAAATATAATACAAAATATACAAGATCCACACTGTATCATATCTTCTAATATTGAGTGAATAGGTTCACATTAAAACCTCAATTTTCTGATTTATGTCTTGAAGTTAAAAGTTATATAAAATATTGAAGATGCCTTTTAATGTTTGGAAACTATCAAGAGATCAACGATTTTGTTAACATTAAAAAAAGAAAGATTCTTACGCAGTCTGAAACAGATATTCTGCTTGATCAGCTGATTGAAGACGAAAAACGTGTCTCTTCTTCCTGTAGTCGACAGCCATGGTGGCCAGACAGTGGTGAATGTGTACAGCGTTGTGGAGACTGTTATACAGCTGGTTTTTTCCAACACTGTGTTCATCCTGTTTCATTAATTAAAACCAACATAAGTTGTTCCTACATCAGTTATATATTATTGTTAACTTTTATACAGACACTTTCTTATGGGAGCAAAGAAAAACAAAACAACTGTGTTTCATTTAAACAACAATCACAGGTGACAAAATAAATATTTGTCTTTATGAATCAGTAGGAGCTCTTTACTTTCACGTAATCCAATAACCATAAAAGATTGTGATTAAATCCAATCATCACCACACATATGGAAAGTTTTGGAACTGAACTAATAATAGTTCTTTTCTCCAACTTTTGTCTAAATAAATTATGTTTGGGATTCTCCTTTTCAAACAATTATCAAGTGTGGTACATTAACATCTGCCACACGAGCCAGCCCAGCATCTTGATGTGGTATATTAACATCTGCCACACGAGTCAGCCCAGCATCTTGATGTGGTATAGCAACATCTGCCACACGAGTCAGCCCAGCATCTTGACGTGGTATAGCAACATCTGCCACACGAGCCAGCCCAGCATCTTGATGTGGTATAGCAACATCTGCCACATGAGTCAGCCCAGCATCTTGATGTGGTATAGTAACAACTGCCACATGAGGCAGCCCATCATCTTGATGTGGTATCGCAACATCTGCCACACGAGTCAGCCCAGCGTCTTGATGTGGTATAGTAACATCTGCCACACGAGGCAGCCCAGCACCTTGATGTGGAAAAGTAACATCTGCCACATGAGTCAGCCCAACATCTTGATGTGGTCTAGTAACAACTGCCACATGAGTCAGCCCAACATCTTGATGTTGTATATTAACATCTGCCACACGAGGCAGCAAAGCATCTTGATGTGGTATAGTAACAACTGCCACACGAGTCAGCCCATCATCTTGATGTTGTATATTAACATCTGCCACACGAGGCAGCACAGCATCTTGATGTGTTATAGCAACATCTGCCACACAAGTCAGCCCAGCATCTTGATGTAGTGTAGTAACAACTGCCACACGAGCCAGCCCAGCATCTTGATGTAGTATAGTAACAACTGCCACACGAGCCAGCCCATCATCTTGATGTGGTATATTAATATCTGCCACACGAGCCAGCCCATCATCTTGATGTGGTATATTAACATCTGCCACACAAGCCAGCCCAGCATCTTGATTTGGATAAAAAAAAATGTCATACTGGAAAGGTTTGGGTTGTTTTGATTAGACAAAAAGAAGATGTTTGACACTAGTTTCAAGGTCCAAATCGCTGGACCAGACCCATGACTGGACCTATGATCTGACCCAGGACCATGAGAGCCAACATGAAGAAGTGAACTTGTAAATGTAAAGTAAAATAATGTAGCAATGAAACATGCTTGAAATGTTCTAGATGTGGTCATAAATGTGACAGTTTAAGTGTAGCAATTAAACTAAACCGTGGGTCCAGGTCCGAGGATGGAAGATCTTATTCAAAGTTATCCCAATCGATTTGGCGTGTCAACTGAATCAGATGGTCATCAATTGATTACTATCAATTTGACATACCAACTGAATCAGATGGTCATCAATTGATTACTATCAATTTGACATACCAACTGAATCAGATGTTCATCAATTGATTACTATCAATTTGACATACTAACTGAATCAGGTGGTCATTAATTGATTACTATCAATTTGACACACTAACTGAATCAGATGGTTATCAATTGATTACTATCAATTTGACATACTAACTGAATCAAATGTTCATCAATTGATTACTATTAATTTGACATACCAACTGAATCAGATGTTCATCAGTTGATTACTTCATTGACAGCAGAACATGAAGAAATGGGCATAACAGTATCATTATCTTCAAAAAGGGGGATTGGATTTATATATACAAACTCATTAGTTTCAGTATTTTTTAAAACCAATGGCACAGCAAAGTCCAAAAATGCAGTGTTGAAATTGAACGATGTATTACAAAACTTTTTTATTAGTAAAACTTTATATTTTATCTGTTATTACCTTTACCTTAACAACATACTTGATTCTTCAGCCTGCAGGCAAATCACCAAAGCACAATTGAAAGTTGTAAAATCAGAAATAAAATGATCAGTTGTTTCCTTTTTTCTTTATTATCGGTCAAGAAGTTTCAGAGTACTTCTCTTGGGAGTTTGAACTGCTAAACTTTTCACATTTATTTTCTGTGTTTATTTTACTGTCAATGACTAAAGTAGGAACCCACTGAAAATAAAACAGTAAATTGCCACTTGTGTCAGTAGACAGTTTACGTGACACCATAATATGATACCCTCGAATGCAACATAGCACAAGCAAAGAGATAGCTAACTTGACCGAAAACAGGATTTCTAATGTATAGGACTATATATCCAACAATGTTTTCATGGAAAGTTCAGAGTTGTCGCACTGCACTTATAATCAGTGAAAACGTTTATGCTGACAACAGAACATGGAATTTATTGGCTTATGAATGTATCCTATAGTTTCGCAAACCTTCTAAGTCTAGTCTTTTTTATAAAGTATAACATTACTTACCTGACATTTATAAAATATTTTACCTTTCCAAATGGTATGAATAAACCTGTTTTTAAGTTGACAAGTTTTTAATGTTGTATAATTTGCTTTCATTTTACCTAAATTTGGACAATTAGAATAATACACATTCAGTAGGCATAACTCTGTACTGACCTACAAACTATAAACCTTTAATTGTAATACAAGTATTTTGCAAATTACTGTGATATTTTGGCTATCATATATTACGTATGTGTTTAAATGTTTATTTTTCTTAAAAAACAGAATAACAAATAAAAAATACACTGAAAAACATAGATTAGTGGAGGGGAAACTGCTCTTTCTATTGGTTATAAACACACACTAATTAGTAGATGTGACAAGACAAGAAGTTTCAAAAGAATGGAGTAGTGGGAGGAGCCACTCTAGTAGATTTGCTAAAAGTATTGACATCTCCGTGAATCATAGAGGTGGGAGGTTCTTATTTTATATCTAGCTTGTCCATATCTCAAATTTAGTTTCTAATTCATTAGCCATTGTACACATTGTATGGTAGGTGCATTAAAATGTACACTGAGCAATAAGACAAGAGCATGTGTGATGTGAAACACAAAAATCAATATTTAGCATTTTTTCATTAATTTCCTTTCAAATTAAGAAATTAAATGATAATATTAGAATTTAAGTTATAGACTACATTTTGATGCCAATTTCATTGATATAAGTAGTAAAGTTATTTAATAAAACTTTGAAAATACTCTCCAAAACATCATGATGTGCACTTTAACCCTATCGCCCCAGGTATCCTTTACTGCACATGACACAAAGTTTTTGTCTTACATTCAAAATTTTATTAAACTAATTTTTGTTTATGTTATACAAATTAGTATAGCATAAAATCTAATCTAATAATCCATATTTCAAAAGTATATAAGTTTTAGTATTTATTTCTATAAGGCAATATTTAAAAAAATCCTGAATTTCCCCTAGTGTGACACACGTGACATTTTCTCTAAATATCTTCTCTTCTCTATTTTATCCACCACCCCTCCAGTAAGTATGAAATTAAATATAAATTATTCACTATAAAAATGTCATCGCTCAGACAAACTATAATTTTTATAGCCTTCAATTTTGTTTAGTTACAGAGCTATCAAACAAAAAATCAGACCCCTCCTGCTACACCCAACTGTCACATTATCTCTTTCTTGCATTTAATTATATATTACCTATAACCAATAGAAAGGCAAGGTTTTCATCTATCAAATGACGTATTATATTGTTATGTTGTGTTCTGAACAGATAATTGCCAATTTCACTCGTAATACAACTTTGATTCCCACGGGAATCACAATGGCTAGCTTGGATGAATTTTAACGGCTCTTGTCACACAGATAGAAAGCCAGAAAAATTGTGATTGTTAGAAGAAATTGTCTGCTTTTTGCATGTTATTAGTTTATGTTCTTCGGTGCATTATTTAATTAAATAAAAAATTTTCAATGCACTACTAACATTAGTTTAAAAAGGTAGGGTTAAGTGTCATCAACAGTTGACAGCAAAAAAAAAGAAGAATATTCCGATAAGTACTTTATTTTTTTCTATGTTTATTCTTTATTTATTATTATAAAAGTAACTAAAATCTAAACATACAGATCTTTTTAACTTATTTAAGACTAGATTAGGTAAAATAAGTAATAATAATAATAATAATAATAATAACATAATTAAAATAGTTTATGAGACACACACACGCAAGCAGCTCATGGATAATGTAATTCAATTGCGTAATGTGAATCACACATTCCCCGAGTGGTTTACAACTTATAATGGCTCAGATAGTAGTTAGACAGAGTTCAACGGACAATAAAACTATAATCTAATTAAAATATATGTAAACTGTTACAAGTTTAAAGCTACTTAGGAAAACTAATGTAGTTTCATGTTACATTTGAAGTCATTCTAGAAAGAAAAAGAGGTAAATTTAGATTTATTTTGATTTTTTTGGTGGTTACAAGGTCAATCAAATTGACCAACCTTGTATAGAGTTAGAAGAGAGAAAATTACAGATAAAATTTAAAATTAAGTTTTACTGAATACAAACATTTGAAATGTATGTAGGAGGTTTTAGAGATTACACAAATGAAATTTGAGATTTTTGAGCTGACGAAAAGTAATTTTAATCTTAACATGAAAATTAGTTTGCACACAGACTATTCAAAATAAGTACTCGATATATTCAAGAACAAATCTATTTTTAATTCATTAAAAATACTTCACTAAAAAATATGATTTTTTATATGTGAACGACGTATAATGTTGACTGAAAGACTGCCAAATTTTCTGAAGATATACACACTACATTATCAAATCTATAAAGACTTTGAACGAGTACAAAAATACTTCACTAAAAAATATGATTTTTTATATGTGAACGACGTATAATGTTGACTGAAAGACTGCCAAATTTTCTGAAGATATACACACTACATTATCAAATCTATAAAGACTTTGAACGAGTACAAAGAGGTCACATGGTCGGTCAAAATGACCAAGCCTGTGTTGAGAGAGTTAACCTGCCTAAGGCAAAAGGGTTAATATTGATTTTTTTTTTCATTTTAGAAACTGTGCCAAGTTTCATTCATTGAGATCAAACAAAATAATCTTAAATCATCTGTTCCCAGAATGATCCCCCTTTAACCATCCTAAGCTCAGTATGAAAAGATGCTGAGCTGGCTCATGTGACAGGTGTTAAAAACAAACTTTGCACAAAAATTGAAACTAACTAATTGACATAAGAGTTGCCTTTGCTTTTGTTACTATTAGTGAAAAGACTGTTTTTAATTTGACACAAAGAAAGCGGTAAATATTTAATTGCTTTTTTTTTTCAGAACAACTTACCTTGTGTAAAAATAGAACCATGTCTCGTAGTGTGGCATAGAACATCTTCCAACCTCTTTTGCCAAGTGGAGCTGTAAATAAAAGACAAATATAAAATATAGATATATTGGAAAGAATCTTATTATGAAAAATATTGCAGATTCATTCCTATAATCTACTTATGCTTTTCCACATTTGGTGAGGACTCTACCCACTTACCAAACTACTGCCAAACAATCTTTTTTTTTATTATTATGCATACACAAGTGTGCTGATAATGAACTAACCTATTGATTGTTAATATTTTATGCACCTTTATGCATTATTAATAGCTTCTGTTGAAGCTGTAATAGTAAAATATTGAGCTCACAAAAATACATTCTGTAGATAAAGGTTCTTATTTTACTTACATTAAAAGAAATATAAAGATAGCTACTCTTTTTTTTTATAACTTAATAGTGCAAGTTTAACAGCAAATATTAAAAACACATCACTAGGTTAACCTTACTCAATACTTATGTCGTTGATGTAATACTTATAAACAATTGTACAAACACATGCATATAAAAATCAAGTGGACAAAAGCTAAGATTGTAATCATTTTAATAATGACTAGATCTTTACCAGGAACAATTCAATTTAAAAAAATTAACATTTTTCTTATGCTGAAAATGTATTTCTGATAGATACTTACCTCCTGTCACACAAAGCTGTCTAGATCTTTTTCTGCCCTTTGAGTATTGCTAAAAAAATTTTGCAATCAGCACACCAGTCTATATACCCCATCAATTTTGCACCATTTATGAGAGACAACTCTCCACCAATAGTACTGTGCCACCTATATTGGTACAGCTAGCTCTCTGTGCTATTCCCATTCACTTCTTACTTTCGAGAATTGGCAAGTGCTAAAACAAAAACACCAGCCATGGGAAGTGTGTGTGAGATGAGGTAAGTACCTATCAAATATAGATTTTTAGTGTAAGAAAAATTGTAACTTCCAATATGATCTTACCTCCTCTTACACAAAGCGAGAATCCCACATTGCAAAGGTGGAGGGGCCAGTTTAGGCTCACAACATAGATACCAAGCAGAAAGCAACAGCCAAAAATGAACAGGTGTGCTCGGAGATTAACTAAGCACATAAATAGAAGTACCACACTACTTCTGGAACAGGTATGCTCTTTGCCCTTGAAAAAGGAAATGAATCTGTCAAGGGCAGATACATATATAACCTCAACCAGACATACAGAGTTTCATAACTCGTCCTCAGCATTATGAAGATATGCACAAATGCTATTTGTTCTGAGAGACTCAATGCATAGTGAAATATAATCAGAAGTATCTATGTACTGGACCTGCTCCAACCTACAATTTAATTTTCTTTCTATTGTTGTCCACCTGGAAAAAAGTATCCAGGAGAAATGGAAGGAGAGAAACCACCTTTGCCTTCTTCTCCCCGAGTGTATAATCCTCAGTATGTATGATAAATTAAATTTCTAACTCACTCAGGAAGAAGCCTCCATGGTCCACCAACCCTGCAACTGGGAACAGGGAAGTGGTAAGGACTCCAGTGTTCCACTTGAAGTAAAAAAAGGGGGGGGGGAAGGAAGTAAACATGGTGGGGGATTCCAGAGGAATGTCACACCAGAGAAAGTGCAATGAAAGTCTATAATTCCCTATTTTAAAAAGCAGACCAACCCCAATTTTTGCAATAAAAAGGTCGGTAGGGATGGGCAGAAATCCCTTTCTGCTTTACTCATGAAGTTCATGAGTGACAGTCTACCACTGATTGTAACTTATGTATACCTAGAAACATATATATATATATATATATCCACAACACTGGATATGCCACCAGTAGTCATGAGGAACACTCCATCTCTACAGTGAGGGTTATAGTACAAGCAGTAAATAGTGAAGGTTTGAGGCAAAGCATACCTGACTAGGCAATACCCGCCACAAAGTGGGATCCAATTATCAACAGTTAAAACTAGGGTTTCTGAAATAAAACGATAAATGAAATGAAGTGATAAGACTTACCCTAGTTAAAGGTGAACAGACATATAGAACTGCCAAGGAAAGTAGACGATATCCACTTCAGGTCATGCAGCTAATGAACGATAAATATATTGGAAATAGTCCGCATTGGAATCTGAACGATCACTTCCAATGCCATGGTCTGGTCTGTGTCTAGCCACCAAGCCAGAGATCTGAGTAGAAGTTCCACTGATATAGGAATGTCCACTGAAGGGAACACATGCAAATCAGGACCATGGGAAAGAGCTTCCAAGAAAGCCCACATCCCCAAAGAGATAGAACATCTTGACCTGAACGAAATGTGAGGTGAGTGACATATGAACTGCTCGCTCCAAACCAGAAGAGAAAGAGGAGAAGGCTGAGCCAGACTGAGGTTGGAATGAAGACTCCCCCCCCCCCCAAATGAACAGGATACTGAAAAGCAGGTAACAATGGACTCCCCCACTGTCATCATGAATCCAACTCATGCTGCATTCTGTATGAGCAGAGAAGTGTGGTCTCTGGACTGTGAATGGGAAAGAAGCAAGCAGAAGCCGGTCATCAATAGAAAGAAGAATGGAATGAAGATGTTTGAACCGGAAAACAAGACTTAGAGCAAACATAACTACAAAAAAAGTGGGCACTGTGGGGAAGAACTCCAAGATGTAGGTTACAAGGAGAAGCTGAGGTTTCTTGCATCTAGTATTGACTGTGGGGAAGAACTCCGAGATATAGGTTACAAGGAGAAGCTGAGGTTTCTAGCATCTAGTATTGACTGTGGGGAAGAACTCCGAGATATAGGTTACAAGGAGAAGTTGAGGTTTCTAGTATCTAGTAATGGAAAGAAACAAACACACCAGCAATATAACAAAGCAAAAAAACTTAAGTCCTACACTGATGAAAATTAGGATGATAGTGCACACAGTGAACAATTACAAAAACAATTATTTGGATAGTACAATGGAGTATATAGTACTAGCATTAATTATATGTAACATACAAACTAACTAAACATACCTAGTTAACAAAGTACCTATAAATATCAAATGGACAAACCATCTAAATTTACCCTGTCTTCAAAAGGATGTAATAATAACAAACGTGCAAACCATTAAAATTACCTAGAAAACACAAAAATAATCAATATCTAACCTAAAATTCCTCTAAATTAACCGAGATGACAAAGGACACATAATTAAGTCCTACACTGATGAAAATTAAAATGAGAAAGCATATAGTTAACATTGACAAAAAAAACAAAACAATACTCAAATACAACAATGAGTTAAATGTTACTAGTAGTAATGATATGTAACTTACAAACAATCCAAACATATCCAGTTAAAGTACTTATTACTAACGAAGTAACAAATCCATGATATTTGCCAAGTCTAAAAAGTAAATAATAACAACAAACGTGTAAAACAATTAAAATTACCAAAAAAAAAACAAAGTAATATTCCAAATCTAACTTACAATTCACCTAAAGTAACTTAAATGACAAAGGACACATAAATAACAAACTTACCAAAAGTTTTAGCACTGATGATGTCGAAATACTTAATTCTCCCATATGTAAATGAGAGCAAAGAGCATCTTAACCATGCCTACTATGAGTATATCAACCAGGAGTGAAGTGTACATGTTGAAAAACTTACCACAGAACCCCGGGAAAAACTGGAATCAGTAGGAAGGAAGAGAGAGAAGAACAATGTGCTGCCAAAGTGAAGGATGGCAATTGGTGGAAAGTGTGCCACATGAAAATAAGAAGGTGCCAGAAAAAAAAAGAGTCCAAATTGTCTTCTCATTGACATTATTCTTCTCCAGAAACACTGTCACGTTAAAAAGAAAAAAATCATCAGCCAAACATGAATCTAGCTCCCTGCCTGTACCAAATACAGTCGAGCCTGATTCCTGGGAAGCCTTACCAAGCTCCCTGCCTGTACCAAATACAGTCAAGCCTGATTCCTGGGAAGCCTTACCAAGCTCCCTGCCTGTACCAAATACAGTCGAGCCTGATTCCTGGAAAGCCTTACCAAGCTCACTGGCTGTACCAAATACAGTCAAGCCTGATTCCTGGGAAGCCTTACCAAGCTCCCTGCCTGTACCTCGTCTGTAAATACAGTCAAGCCTGATTCCTGGGAATCATTACCAGTAGCATTTTCGACTCTAACAGGAATTTACACATTCGATACATTGATCACAAATTCTCACTAATATCTCATATAATTTGGTAGCAAGAAATAAATGCAAACACATGTCTAAACAATGCTGTATCAACCAAAAAAGTGAAGATTGAGTGGGGGATAGCAGAGGTAGCTGGATTGCACCAATATAGGTGGCACAATACTATTGGTGGAGAGTAGTCACATGATACATACATGTTCATAAAAAGTGCAAAATTGATAGGCTATATAGACTGGTGCACTGATTACAAAAATTTTTATCAATGCTTAGAAGGCAAAAGGAGATTGAGATAGCCTTGTGTGAGGTAAGTCTGTATCGGAACTTAACACCACTATCCGTAACACACTATCTAAATACTTTGGGTGATTATGTGCATACACACACATTAGACATATAAATACAAAAACGTTGTTGTAAATTATTTTTTTTTTTGCTTACCCTCTTGCACTGTGACAATCTAAGCTCAACAAAAACCAATGAGAATCCAAAATAAGAGCTTATAAAATCACAACCTATTACCCTAATTTAATATTTCATGACATCTGTCACTTGTGAAAATTTCTTAACTAGCAAACTACAGATTTCTGTACTTTACATGCAAGTACTTACTTTTCTTCCCTCCTGGTTCTAAACAACATTTTTTCAAGACATAGCCCTTCTTGTATTCTGTAGCATAAGTTGGATCAGGTACCTATACATATCAAAATAACTTAAAACCTTTAACCTAAGTACAACCATCTCTGTATCAAACAAGCTTGATTATCTTATTTACATTCAATTATTTCTTACTTAAACTGACATTTGAAAACTTATCAATAAGACTAGGTGCTCCGTATAAGCCTTTATTTGCACTTCCTAAGCCTATCATTACATCGGGCTCGTGCTGTGATGATTGACATATGAGGATCTACTATAAAACATAATGAAGATGAAATGTTTTTATTACTCTCTTAAAAGATTATCTTCACAAAATGAAACCAAATTCTAGAAAGAATACATTGGTGAGCACTCTAGAATAATTACACACGCTACATCCATTGTTGAAAATTCTTCATTACTACTTCTTTCATAGACTCCTGATAAACAGTGATGCTAGACATTAAAGAAAGGAAAAACCTTCCAACAAAAAGTACAGTAGAACAATGAAAGAAACCTGAAGTGACAGATAGACAAAAATCTTACTGTACTGTGAGTCTAGCTAAATGCACTATGGAGAGGCAAGTATTATTGTAAGAAGTTAAATTTCTCTCAACTTGAAAATGTGTTTCAGGTAGGTAACTCTCCATAAATAACTAAGGTAGGGGTTGGCAACCCTTCAAAGAAGACGAGCCTTTACTTTTGTTACTGTCTAAGACTAAAGCATTTTGAACAATATGCACTAATGGTCTAAACTGGAAAAAAAAGGTCCCCCCGGTGGGACAGCAGTAAGTTTTCAGATTTACAATTCGGTGGACACAACAGAGAGCTCCACAAATATCCTTATAGCTGCAGGTTGCCGATCCCTGAGCTACAACCAAAACCTTTTGGCAAATATGCCAAACCATTGAAAGAGCTCTCACTTCTGATGACCTGTTACCTACCCCTATGAATTCCAGAATCATGTATAAATACATGTGGTGGCTGTAATGCCACTTGAATTGGCAAAACTATACACCAATTAAACGTGTGGATATATGGGAGCATCGACCCGTGGATGTATGGGAGCATCGACCCGTGGATGTATGGGAGCATCGACCCGTGGATATATGGGAGCATCGACCCGTGGATATATTGGAGTATCGACCCGTGGATATATGGGAGCATCGACCCGTGGATATATGGGAGCATCGACCCGTGGATATATGGGAGCATCGACCCGTGGATATATGGGAGCATCGACCCGTGGATATATGGGAGCATCGACCCGTGGATATATGGAAGTATCAACCCTGGATATATGGGAGTATCAAGCAGAACTGGTAAACAACTATCAAATCCTTAACCCTAACACCATGGGTATCCTTTACTGCACATGACACAAGGTTTTAATGTCTTACATTCCAAATTTTATTAAACTACTTTTTGTTTATGTTATACCAATGAGAACAGCATAAATTCTCAGCTAATAATCCATATTTTAATAGTATACAAGTTTTAAATTTGAATTCTACAATCAATATTAAAAAAAAACTATATTTTCATTAGTGTGACCCACATGACATTTTCGTTTCTATTTTATCCACAACACCGTGAAAAAGTACGAAATTAAATGTAAATTACTCTATAAAATCGTTATTGCTCAAACAAACAATAATTTTTATAGCCTTCAATTTTGTTTGGTTACAAAGCTATCGAATAGAAAATCAGACCCCTCCTGCCACATCCTCTCTTTCACAATTCGTTGATAGTTCTCTCTTATGTTAAATTATAAATTACCTATAACCAAAAAAAAGTCAAGGTTTTCATCTATCAAATGATGCATTGTATAACGTTGTCTTCTGAACAGTTAGATGTAAATTTCATTTAGAGTAGCAACATCATTTCCATGGGAAAGTTAACAAATAGATTGGATGAATTTGTAACGGCTCTAACCGCATAGTTAGAAAGCCAAGACAATTTTGAGAGGTAAGTGAATTTGTCCACTTTTTGCATGTTATTAGTCTATATTCTTTGGTGCATTATTTAATTAAATAAAAATTTTTATTAAGTGCATTACTATTAGTACAATAAAAAATTTGGCTTAACTGTCATCGACAATCAAGAGCAAGAAATACTTAACACCATGAACTTGCACTGTACATGTTATTATGTGCAACTCTTTCAACAGCTTGGTGCACAAGCCAAAACTTTACAGCAGTACTGCCAAGGCACTAACTACTTGATTTGTGGAGAGGTGACGATCATAGTCTGGAGAAATGAAACCAAAAGGTGGAAAAAAAATTAATCATTGAGTAATTTATAATCCATAAATATGAATCCTACATTTTGTTCAAAAGAAAACAGGATAAGCTCTCTTGACAGAAGCTTAGTCATGTGAACGAGATCTCTCTAACAGACTCTGTGCCAATATATGAATCAAAAACAGAAATGTTTCAGGAAGAAACTATTGAAATAGTTATTTCCCTAAAATATTAAACAAGGATTTAGATGAAAGTAGAGTAGAATATTACAAACAAATTGAGGTAAATAAATCAACACGTTTTCTTATTCTGCAAGATACTTTTCTGTGGACTTGTACACTTTTAGTATTTAATAGTAGCCTGAAGAGAGAAAAACGTTCGTCGAGCATGAATTCAGATGCTAGAGGACTTCACATTTAGAGCATGTACTTATCTTGAATGACTCATTCTATGATGTGTTAAAATAACACATGTACTTATCTTGGATGACTCATTCAATGATGTGTTAAAACAACACAGTGACATACTAGATTCTATGTAACTGCTTGTTTCTTAAGTTGATATGGGTCTTGTGCTGTTTAGTATTGACTGCTTGTTTCTTAAGTTGATATGGGTCTTTTGCTGTTTAGTATTAACTGTTTGTTTCTTAAGTTGATATGGGTCTTGTGCTGTTTAGTATTAACTGCTTGTTTCTTAAGTTGATATGGGTCTTGTGCTGTTTAGTATTAACTGCTTGTTTCCTAAACAGCAGAAGACCCATATCAACTTAACAAGCAGTTAATACTAAACAGCAGAATACCCATATCAACTTAATATTAACTGCTTGTTTCTTAAGTTGATACGAGTCTTTTGCTGTTTAGTATTAACTGCTTGCTTCTTAAGTTGATATGGGTCTTCTGCTGTTTAGTATTAACTGCTTGCTTCTTAAGTTGATATGGGTCTTCTGCTGTTTAGTATTAACTGCTTGTTTCGTAAGTTGATATGGGTAGATTTAGAATATACAAATGCATATTTTTTTTAAGTTAACTAGTTTGAAAATTTTTTATATTAACTATCTGGTCATGAGATTTAAATATCTGAGAGTGCGCTAGCACCATCTGTAGGGATGACACAGATGCCCGTATTAAAGAAATACAAAAGTCATCTGGATTTTCTTCTCTACAGATCATCAGAAGCTAGATATGAAGAGCTACCTGACATAGTCACTCTATCTCTGGTGTTTTTACCACTTTTCAACTATCCAGAGCATCCCAAAGTTATCTTACAAAGGGGAAGTAAACAAACAAGTATAAAGAAAAAAATTTATTGCTAAGTAAGAAAAGTCTTTTAGGACTGACTACTGAACTTCAAAAACAAGATAGGATATACAAAAGAAGTAAACAAACTGAACTTCAAAAATAGGAACTAAACAAGACAGGAATGGAAGTAGACATGTCACTTGGTCGGCTAATGATCACATAGCAGACTAAGCTGTCTTTACTTTACATGGAAAATAAAATTCCTACCTTACTGACTTCCTCACTAGCAAACCAAATAGAACCATAATTTCCAATCATAAAAATGTTATTCTATTGTAAAATGATCATAACAGTAGTATTTTAAGGTTAACTAAAGGAAAGGTATAATGACGAAAGCCGAGATTCTATTCAAACATTAATTTTTTGATAGACAGAAATGTAGCAATAAATGTTTTTCCTTATACATATATGGACAGTAAGGTACATTAAAACTTGAGTAACAAGGTAAAATAAGTAACAATATTGATACATTCTTACCTCTAGGAAAGGATTGTGTCCAATAAAACTCTGTCGTGTCGGCTGAGTTCCAGCTCTAAGACCACTGTCCTCTCTAGTTGAATCACGGAGAGAATAAGTCAACATCAGAAAAACAAAAAAAACTGGTAACTTAGAAAAATGTTTTTTATAGAAAAATGGGGTCGACAAACAGGCTTTTGTTAAACATAATTTGTCACCATAGCAGCATGGTGTAGAGTCCAGAGTATTTTTGTTTTACTTCTCTACTTGGCCACTTTCAAGTACCTTTCTCAATTCTAGTTATTAATACCACCATTTAAACCAATCTGAATGATACCTTATGCATCACATGGGGCAACCAGATAGGTCTAGGTATAGCCATCCTTTTTTTACAGCTGTTGACCACCTAGAAGAAAATGTCACAACAGCACCTGATATACAGCTACTTCTAACCAAATAACTACCACACTTATAATGCCAGCTAATTTGAAAGTTACAACAATGTCCAGCAGCATAACATAGCTCAAACTTTAGAATCATCAGTCTGACACATTAGCTACCACGCTATACCTAACCAACTAACATGCTATACCTAACCAACTACCATCTTATACCTAACCAACTACCGTGCTATACCTAACCAACTACCGTGTTAGTTGGTTAGGTATAGCGTGGTAGTTGGTTAGGTATAGCGTGGTAGTTGGTTAGGTATAGCATGGTAGTTGGTTAGGTATAAGATGGTAGTTGTTTAGGTATAGCATGTTAGTTGGTTAGGTATAGCATATTAGTTGGTTAGGTGTAGCATGCTATACCTAACCAACTAACATGCTATACCTAACCAACTAACATGCTATACCTAACCAACTAACATGTTATATCTAACCAACTACCATGCTATACCTAACCAACTACCATGTGGTAGTTGGTTAGGTATAGTGTGGTAGTTGGTTAGGTATAGCGCTATACCTAACCAACTACCAC
>NW_013672118.1:0-3873 GCF_000517525.1 Limulus polyphemus | reverse complement strand
CCACAGCTATACCTAACCAACTTACCATGCTATACCTAACCACCAACTACCATGCTATACCTAACCAACTACCATATCATACCCAGCCAACCAATTCAAAAAATTTTGGAAAACAAAAATTATAAATTTTTACTAATGGTCTGTCTGTGAAGTAATGAAGCCTTTACTGAGTCAGTCTGAGTGAAACAAAAATTATAACTGTTCTTACTAATGGTCTGTCTGTGAAGTAATGAAGCCTTTACTGAGTCAGTCTGAGTGAAACAAAAATTATAACTATTTTTACTAATGGTCTGTCTGTGAAGTAATGAAGCTTTACTGAGTCAGTCTGAGTGAAACAAAAATGATAACTGTTTCTACTAATGGTCTGTCTGTGAAGTAATGAAGCCTTTACTGAGTCAGTCTGAGTGAAACAAAAATTATAATTGTTTTTACTGTCTGTGAAGTAATAAAGCCTTTTCTGAGTCAGTCTGAGTGAAACAAAAATTATAACTGTTTTTGCAGTTTCATTGCTGTACTTTGTACCACTGGAGCAGAAATGATCACATCAAAAGCAACAAATCACAGAGGGTGTCCATTAACTACTCCCATATAATTAGTATAAACAGAAGGTGATTGAGAGTTGTCATGTTACACACACAAGTTCAAGCTCATGAAATGCACAAAAGAGACAGCTTTGTTTTTTGTTAAGCAACACAATGGGCTATCTGTGCTATGTAAAAGTATAAAAGTACTGACTGTCAAATGGTACTTAAGAGTGAAATATTCCCATACTTATGAGAACGTTTTTAGAGAAAAGGTCTGGTACTGACTATTTCAACTATGTCCTGGAAGAATTGCTACTTCTTCAAGTATTTCCAAAGTCATAGAGATTCCTAATACAATACGGAGGAATGGTTATACAAACAAGCAAGTCACATGACAACCACAGCCATTATAGAGTCTTGGTGGAAAGGAATGTATCAGAACTACACTAAGCTTTCTGGCATTTCGTACATAATGTGATGCCACTGAAGAGTTACTGTTTTGGATAAAGGTGTGTAACTGCCCCTTATGACACAAAATATTCATACACTCAGACAATAAAGATGTGTTCAGATAGGAGATTTAGAATTTTCAAGATGGAGATATCCCTTATACTTATTGATATTGTAAAACAAAGGAAGATGGAATTACTTAGGATGACAGGACCATCCTGAATAATCTGCAACACATTTTACACCTGCCATGGTAAGCAGAGTAGGTGTCTTGTAAAAGGTAAGAATCCAGAAACATAAAACTCAACAGTAAAGGCCATTCATGTGCCCCAGGCAACAATACACAATGTAATCAAGAAGGACCTCCTTCCAAACACAAGGTCAACAAGGTATGGGTTTACAAAATTAATGCTTTCATTCATACATTTCATTCAACAATCACACACCTCAACCATCTGGAAAATTAAATGGGTATTTGTGTTATTCCATATGAATGCAATACCAATCAAGTTGTTGCACATAGAACATGTGGATTTCTGTGTGATCCAAATCTTGAAACAGCCACTGAGAAACAGTAATCTTCATAAGCTAGACGGATTACAGAAAGCCTGAAGAGATGATCAGTGTGCTTTGGATGTAACTGACTCATAATAGAGATTTAGCAATGAAAATATGCAGTAGGGCTACTTTCAAGACATACAGTCATCTGATAGAAAATGTCCAAACATGGACTATAATGGTGCATCAAGGCTCCAAAAAGGTTTTTATATAGCATATTCTACTCTGTTTAAACAGGAAAAAAGAAATGACAACTTTTCATCATGTATACAGATTTTCTTTGATAATATACATAGGAGGATCAAAATTGGTAAAACACAAAATAAAACAACATTGGAAAACTTGAAGATTTTATGATGTCTTTTACATTTAAATGGCTTAATGTTTAAATTTACCATAAACTAACTTATCAACATAAAAAAATGTATAATCTTTCCATATTCATACTACAACACTAAACTTACACTGCCCACTCTAGAGGAGAACTCTTGATTGAATTGTATAGCTCCTTCAACAGTTCTTTAGGATAGTCTTCTCCGTCATTAAGAGACGACAAATTCTTAACGAAATCAGGAAAAGTCATCTTAGTTCCAACATTCTAAAGCAGTGGGTAATGAAAAAAAAAGATATATTCTTTGATAAGACATCTTAGTTCCAACATTCTAAAACAGTGGGTAATGAAAAAAAAGATATATTCTTTGATAAGACATCTTAGTTCCAACATTCTAAAACAGTGGGTAATGAAAAAAAAAGATGTATTCTTTGATAAGACATCTTAGTTCCAACATTCTAAAACAGTGGGTAATAAAAAAAAAGATATATTCTTTGATAAGACATCTTAGTTCCCACATTCTAAAGCAGTGGGTAATAAAAAAAAAGATATATTCTTTGATAAGACAGTTGTTTTCCAAATCACCTAATAACACAAACATATAGGATTGTGACATTATATAACATACATTGTTAGCCATACTTACGAAGTTCTAAAACACACTACACTTTTACCTTTCTGTACAAGACAATGGTTTAGTTTTAATTTATTTATGTTAAGGCCACTTGTGTCAATAAAACTTTTAACAGATTAATCATGGCTGTCTATCGAAACTTAAAAATCATATCAAAATCCAGTCAAAATAATAGACAAAAATCTAGAAATACTTACATTTGCATGCAAATCAGTGTTTAATAACAATAAGGAGCAGGTAAGTGTGTGAACTGCATCTATCAAAGAAGACAATGCATAAGATCCAACAAAAAGTTCAACATTTTTTTAAAAACAGTTGAAGTTACTTTATGTTACTCCTGAAACCATGTCACTAGTTTAGTAACTAAGAAATGGAAAAAACAATTTAAACAAATTTAAAATTATCACAATAAATGCTCAAACAAAACAAGGGTTAATACAAGAAATAAAATTTAGACAGTTTTGTCATTATTCTGCTGAGCATCATCATCATTATCAAACTACTTAGAACTGAAAACAAGGAGGACTGATGCCTTATCCACCATATTGGAAGTCCTAACTCACTTGTTCTGGTTCACTCGATTCATCTACCGGAAAATAACATCCAAAATATGTTCTTGACAGGTGAATCGAGCACAACTCTAGTTTCTGAGCTGTTCATTAAGAGTTATAAGGGTAACTGTAATAACAGATATAATAATAAGCTTGAAAAAGTTATCTTTCAAATGCTGTGGATGCAAGCCACTAAAAGTAGTACTTATACTCAATACCCCACTTTTATCACAGAGTTTCTCTTCACATACTTAATGTTCTTGGAAATCATTTTCTATTTTTAGTACAAGAAAGGATAAAGGACTTTGTAAAACTAATACGAGATGGTAATAAAATACTGTTTTGAAATTTTCAAACTTTATTTCTAAAAAAATGAAATAGCCACATAAATAACGTTTGACAAACAGTCTTACAACAGCTTTAAACTACAGCACTAGTGGATTCCCAAGGCTGTAGGCATATATTTCTACTAGTATGTATAACAATAAGCTTGACTACTACATTCTCAAAAATTTTAAAACCAGCTAAAGAGTAACCTAAAAAAATCTTCTTAATGAACCACAAAAACACGTGTAGGCCTACTACTGTATACATCAGATCATTTTGTTACAGTAACATATAAGATGGAATTTTATTCATAAGCTGTACTACTGTATACATCAGATCATTTTGTTACAGTAACATATAAGATGGAGTTTTATTCATAAGCTGTACTACTGTATACATCAGATCATTTTGTTACAGTAACATATAAGATGGAGTTTTATTCATAAGCTGTACTACTGTATACATCAGATCATTTTGTTACAGTAACATATAAGCTGG
>NW_013672117.1:52809-53766 GCF_000517525.1 Limulus polyphemus | reverse complement strand
TGGCTGAAAGGGCGAGCATGTTCGGTGTGACGGGGATTCGAACCCGCAGATTGCGAGTCGAGCTCCCTAACCACCTGGCCATGCCGGGCCAAAGGCTAACAACTATTATGAAAATTTTGTTTCAAATTAATTACAAGACAACGCATTACGATTTTCCATCGTTCACTTTGAGTAAATACCGAATGTGGTTGAAATATGACTTTCTTGAAACTTGAATACTGAGTAGAACGATAACAACATGTTTATTAACATTGCTGGCGACGTGATTCCTATCATACAAACTCGGGTTTATTAATAAATTTTTGTTTGGATTTACAAACGTTCGCTACACGGTGTATCCGAATATTATGGGATGTATCACAAACTTAAACCGTGACAAGAGAATGACGTTTACGAAGATCACTGCAGTATTTTACCAATTATCAAACATGGCGACAGTGAAGATTGTGTATCCTGCAGTTAGCAGAGCTGAAAGCGTCTATATCACAGATCGTGACGTATAACGGCTGTACTACTAACGGCTGAGTTAATCACAGATCGTGACTTATAACGGCTGTACTACCAATTACTGAACTAATAACAGATCGTGACTTATAACGGCTGTACTACTAATGACTGAACTAATAACAGATCGTGACTTATAACGGCTGTACTACTAATGACTGAATTAATCACAGATCGTGACTTATAACGGCTGTACTACCAATTACTGAACTAATAACAGATCGTGACTTATAACGGCTGTACTACTAATGACTGAACTAATAACAGATCGTGACTTATAACGGCTGTACTACTAATGACTGAATTAATCACAGATCGTGACTTATAACGGCTGTACTACTAACGGCTGAGTTAATCACAGATCGTGACTTATAACGGCTGTACTACTAATGACTGAACTAATCATAGATCGTGACTTATAACGGCTGTACTACTAATGACTGAACTAATCAT
>NW_013672117.1:46030-52163 GCF_000517525.1 Limulus polyphemus | reverse complement strand
ACTAATAACAGATCGTGACTTATAACGGCTGTACTACTAATGACTGAACTAATAACAGATCGTGACTTATAACGGCTGTACTACTAATGACTGAATTAATCACAGATCGTGACTTATAACGGTTGTACTACTGATGACTGAACTAATCATAGATCGTGACTTATAACGGCTGTACTACTATGACTGAACTAATCACAGATCGTGACTTATAACGGCTGTACTACCAATGACTGAACTAATCACAGATCGTGACTTATAACGGCTGTACTACTGATGACTGAACTAATCACAGATCGTGACTTATAACGGCTGTATTTCTAACGGCTGAGTTAATCACAGATCGTGACGTATAACGCTGTTAAAGTTAGTGTTAAAGTTTTGTGTTAAACATATCTGCTTATTATGAAACAACGATGCTGACACTTCTCTGTAGGGAAACAGCCAGTGTCGTCGTGTCAGGAAACACAGTATGCTGATAAACAGAAGAAACAAACACAAGAGGGCGTGACTACACAGTGTATTGACTTCATATCTTATATTTTACAGAAGTTGGGCTCAGTTGACGCTGAAACGTAAAACAATCTCTATTCAACCCGGGATCGCGTGTCTTGGTGCTTTTCAGAATAATCCTGAACAATCTAGAGATCACTCTGTTTATACAGAAGAATAATTAGTAGAGTACCAGGTATCACATGAAGGCGTAGGTAATAAGACACGTGGTTTGTGTATTTATCGCAAACTACAGTATCAGTGTCTAGAGACAAATCACTGGTCTACTCCGTATATTTGTTTAAAAACGTTAGGAATCCTTGTTAGAGACTTCAAGTAACGACATTGTCGCGTGACTGAACATGCGTGTATGGACTAACCTAGGGAGGAACTGTCGGATGATCGTCTCATTAAGTAGAAATGTTTTACTACAATAGTACTATAAGTAAGAAGCGAGCACGCAAAATTTAACACTTAACATACATGAATACGTTCGTTTTGTCGCTGTAGGACTATCAAAAAGACGGAAATTGAAAATAAGTCCAAATTAATGTTTTTACAAATAATCATGGCACTTAGTTTAATGTTTTATGTTTGTAAGAATACATCAAACACCATAGTATGTGTTCGAAGTGGTGACCCTAGTAGTGTTTGTTGGACATTGTAACTATAGTGGTGCTTGTTGATCGTGATAACCTTAGTGGTGTTTGTTGAACATGGCAACCTCAGTGGTGTTTGTTGAACATGGCAACCTCAGTGGTGTTTGTTGAACATGGCAACCTCAGTGGTGTTTGTTGGACATGGTAACCCTAGTGGTGCTTGTTGAACATGGTAACCCTAGTAGTGTTTGTTGAACATGGTAACCCTAGTAGTGTTTGTTGGACATGGTAACCCTAGTGGTGCTTGTTGGACATGGTAACCATAGTGGTGCTTGTTGGACATGGTAACCCTAGTAGTGTTTGTTGGACGTGGTAACCCTAGTAGTGTTTGTTGGACATGGTAACCCTAATGGTGTTTGTTGGACATGGTAAACTTAGTGGTGCTTGTTGAACGTGGTAACTCTAGTGGTGCTTGTTGGACATGGTAACTCTAGTGACGTTTGTTGAACATGGTAACCCTAATAGTGTTTGTTGGACATGGTAACCCTAGTGGTGCTTGTTGGACGTGGTAACCCTAGTGGTGTTTGTTGAACATGGTAACCCTAGTGGTGCTTGTTGAACATGGTACCCTAGTAGTGTTTGTTGGACGTGGTAACCCTAGTGGTGTTTGTTGAACATGGTAACCCTAGTAGTGTTTGTTGGACATGGTAAACTTAGTGGTGCTTGTTGAACGTGGTAACCCTAGTGGTGCTTGTTGGATATGGTAACCCTAGTAGCGTTTGTTGAACATGGTAACCCTAGTAGTGTTTGTTGTACATGGTAACCCTAATGGTGTTTGTTGGACATGGTAAACTTAGTGGTGCTTGTTGAACGTGGTAACCCTAGTGGTGCTTGTTGGACATGGTAACCCTAGTGGTGTTTGTTGAACATGGTAACCCTAATAGTGTTTGTTGGACATGGTAACCCTAGTGGTGCTTGTTGGACGTGGTAACCCTAGTGGTGTTTGTTGAACATGGTAACCTTAGTGGTGTTTGTTGGACGTGGTAACCCTAGTAGTGTTTGTTGGACATGGTAACCCTAGTAGTGTTTGCTGGACATGGTAACCCTAGTAGTGTTTGTTGAACATGGCAACCTCAGTAGTGTTTGTTGGACGTGGTAACCCTAGTAGTGTTTGTTGGACATGGTAACCCTAGTAGTGTTTGCTGGACATGGTAACCCTAGTAGTGTTTGTTGAACATGGCAACCTCAGTAGTGTTTGTTGGACGTGGTAATCCTAGTGGTGCTTGTTGGACATGGTAACCCTAGTGGTGTTTGTTGTACATGGTAACCCTAGTGGTGCTTGTTGAACGTGGTAACCCTAGTGGTGCTTGTTGGACATGGTAACCCCAGTAGTGTTTGTTGGACATGGTAACCATAGTGGTCTTGTTGATCGTGATAACCTCAGTGGTGCTTGTTGGACATGGTAACCCTACTAGTGTTTGTTGGACGTGGTAACCCTAGTGGTGCTAGTTGGACATGGTAACTCTAGTAGTGTTTGTTGGACATGGTAACTCTAGTAGTGTTTGTTGGATATGGTAACCCTACTAGTGTTTGTTGGACATGGTAACCCTACTAGCGTTTGTTGGACGTGGTAACCCTTGTGGTGCTTGTTGGACATGGTAACCCTAATGGTGTTTGTTGGACAAGGTAAACTTAGTGGTGCTTGTTGAACGTGGTAACCCTAGTCGTGCTTGTTGGACATGGTAACCCTAGTGGTGCTTGTTGAACGTGGTAACCCTAGTGGTGCTTGTTGGACATGGTAACTCTAGTGGCGTTTGTTGAACATGGTAACCCTAATAGTGTTTGCTGGACATGGTAACCCTAGTAGTGTTTGTTGAACATGGCAACCTCAGTAGTGTTTGTTGGACGTGGTAACCCTAGTGGTGCTTGTTGGACATGGTAACCCTAGTGGTGTTTGTTGAACGTGGTAACCCTAGTGGTGCTTGTTGGACATGGTAACCCCAGTAGTGTTTGTTGGACATGGTAACCATAGTGGTCTTGTTGATCGTGATAACCTCAGTGGTGCTTGTTGGACATGGTAACCCTACTAGTGTTTGTTGGACGTGGTAACCCTAGTGGTGCTAGTTGGACATGGTAACCCTAGTAGTGTTTGTTGGACATGGTAACTCTAGTAGTGTTTGTTGGATATGGTAACCCTACTAGTGTTTGTTGGACATGGTAACCCTACTAGCGTTTGTTGGACGTGGTAACCCTTGTGGTGCTTGTTGGACATGGTAACCCTAATGGTGTTTGTTGGACAAGGTAAACTTAGTGGTGCTTGTTGAACGTGGTAACCCTAGTCGTGCTTGTTGGACATGGTAACCCTAGTGGCGTTTGTTGAACATGGTAACCCTAGTAGTGTTTGTTGGACATGGTAACTCTAGTAGTGTTTGTTGGACATGGTAACCCTACTAGTGTTTGTTGGACGTGGTAACCCTAGTAGTGTTTGTTGGACGTGGTAACTGCTTATCAGATTTTAACATTACGAAAAACTTCGTTGTATGTTGTGGCACCAATTTTATTTCAAACCCAGAGATATCTACTTTCTTCAATTACTTTTATAAGTCACTGTGACATAAAGGCCTAAAATGGCGACATCATAAATATGTTTGGAAATATTACCAAAATAAACTTTATATTAAAAAAAATCACCTTAGTTTCATAAACACGCCATATCCTATACTCAGAATCAGGAAGAAAAGGGGGGTGGGGACTATTTCTTACGTTGTTCTGTTATTTAATATGACCCTCAGTTAAAAATTATATAAACGCACAGCCATGTTTATACATCATATAAACTACATTGGGGCTGACAAAACAGATATTTTTTAAACCTTGGGGCTAACAGAACATATTTTCCTTAACCTTGGGGCTGACTAAATACGTTTTCCTAAATTTTGGGGCTGACAAAACAGACTTTGCTAAAATAATCCTAGGAGTTCACCTAATGGCATAAAACTAATTAAAGTTGATAGGTCATGCTTTCTACTGACATGTGGAATGGTACTTGGTTGTTTAATAAGTTTAAATATATCTGTATATCTAGTACCGATTAGGCCTTTCGTCCAACACCAGGGTTCATTAGGCCTGTTTCGGTGTGATTAAGTTATCACACATCAGAATTAGGTTTGTGATATTTCATTACCAAATCCTTCACTTATCTATCTAACTTGAAGTAACTTTCATCGTGATTCGTAACCAGTAAGCTAGCTACTGTAAATATTACAACATAGAAGAAATGCTTTCACAAGCACCGACTGTTTGGTTACTTTTGACGAACCTTTTCTTGCTGGGAGTTAGAAGGAACAACAGAAGTGGGAAGAGTTTCAATAAAAGTGGATGGGGTCTCTATGTTCTGTTGTGGTAAAGTTGATGGGGTCTCTATGTTCTGTTGTGGTAAAGTTTAAGGGCTCTCTTTGTTCTGTTGTGGTAAAGTTGAAACAACAGAACATAGAAACCCCTTCAACTTTACCAGAACAGAACATAGAGACCCCGGTTCAAGTTGATGGGGTCTCTATGTTATGTTGTGGTAAAGTTGAAGGGGTTTCTATGTTCTGTTGTGGTTCAAGTTGATGGGGTCTCTATGTTATATTGTGGTAAAGTTGATGGGGTCTCTATGTTAGGTTGTGGGAAAAGTTGATTCTCTATGTTATGTTGTGGTAAAGTTGATGGGGTCTCTTTGTTCTGTTGTGGTTCAAGTTGATGGGGTCTCAAGGTTCTGTTGTGGTAAAGTTGATGGGGTCTCTATGTTTTGTGGTTAAAGTTGATGGGGTCTCTATGTTATGTTGTGGTAAAGTTGATGGGGTCTCTATGTTCTGTTGTGGTTCAAGTTGATGGGGTCTCAATGTTCTGTTGTGGTAAAGTTGATGGGGTCTCTATGTTTTGTGGTTAAAGTTGGTGGGGTCTCAATGTTGGGTTGTGGGAAAAGTTGATGGGGTCTGTATGTTTCGTCGTATAAATGCAGAGAAAAATGCCAGAGAAAGAGTTAACCAAGGTACGGTCTCATTAACTCAAACTTGGAGATACGGCGATCTCAGTTGAAACACACACCCTCTTGTTTGATCCTTTTACAGCTACGTCATAATTGTTATCCACTTTGAATATTTATGAATGATTTGTTGCTATCTACGCTTTATCTACTGTAGGGAAGCAAACTCCGATTTTTAGCTTCGTAAGTGTATAGATTTAACGCTGACCTACCAGGTGGGATTTACTTTATGAGAAGATGACGTATTTTCATACTTGGGAAAAACAATACACAGTTCGCTTTTAGCGACACCTAGTGAGAGGTCAAATGAAATAATGTGTTACATGTTCTCATTTACCATTAATACATATATTCTAAACATTTAACAAGTCTTTAAATTATCTTCCGAACACAGATAGCAGAAATAGCAATTTATATTATCACGCATCATGTCATCATATATTTTTGCTGCTGTTGTTGTTTTGGAGGGGAGAGTGTCGTTGTCTTCAGTGTAGTAGAAAAGTAACAATTTTCTTCAAATTCATTTTTTTATCATGTAAACTCCTAGGATTGTTTTAGGAAAGGCTCTTAACTAGACTAAAAAATGTATATCCAACATACTTTTTGTTTTTTAAGATGATAACAAACACAAAACAACGGGATTTATATGAACTCTCTCAATACGGGCTCGGTCAATTTGACCGATCACCGACATATTGTACTCGATTAAAGGCTTATAGATTTAATACTTCTAACTTTGAATGTAGTGTGTATATCTTCATGAAATTTGGCAGTTTTTCGGTTAACATTACAAGTCTTTCACATGCAAAAAATCATATTTTATAGTGAAGTATTTTCAATAAAATAAAGATTTGTCCATGAATATAATGAGTATTTTTAATAGTCCGTGTGCAAAGTACTTTTTATGTTAAAATGTTTTATGTTATCTCAAAAATCTCAAATTTGTTTTGTGTAATCCCTAAAACCTCCTAAATGCATTTCAAATGTGTTTTTTTCAGTAAAACTTTATAATTTATCT
>NW_013672117.1:41323-45029 GCF_000517525.1 Limulus polyphemus | reverse complement strand
ATTACTTTTTTTCTTTCTAGAACAACTTCAGATTGTAACATCAAACTACATTCGTTTATCCTAAGTAGCTCAAAGTTCGTAACATTATACATCTATTTATAATTACATTTTATTGGTTTATTGCCCTTTGAACCATGTCTAACTACTATCAGCGCCATTATAAGTTGTAAATCACTCCGATAACGTGCAGGTCACTGTTAACTATCGAATTACATTACCCACGAGCTGCTTGCATGCAAGACTCGTAAACCCTCTTAATTATATTATTATATGTAGATTTTAGCTATTTTTATGATAATAAATAAAGAATAAATATGAAAAACAAGAAATAAAGTATTTACCCTTTTTTTCTTGCTCTCGATTGTCGAGAACAGTTAAGCCTAATTTTTTATAGTAATGATAATAATGCACTTAATAATTTTTATTTAATTAAATAGTGCACCAAAGAACATAGACTATTAACATGCAAAAAGTAGACAAATTCCCTTACCTCTTAAAATTTTTCTGGCTTTCTAACTATGGGACAAGAGTCGTTACAAATTCATCCAAGCTTGTTGTTAACTTTCCCACGAGAACGAATCTTGTACTGTGAGTGAAATTGATGATATTCTGTTCAGAACACAACGTTATACAATATGTAATTTAATAGATGAAAACCTTGACTTTCTATTGGTTATAGGTAATATATAATGAAACGTAAGATAAAACTATCAACAAATTGTGAAAGAGAGGATGCAACAGGTGGGTGTGGAAGGAGGGGTCTGCTTTTCTATTCGATAGCTCTGTAACCAAACAAAAATTTTGATTTGTCTGAGCAATAATGATTTTATCGAGAGTAATTTACGTTTAACGAGTAGTGGTGGATAAAATAGGGATGATGACATAATCAGAAAAAATGTGTCACGTGGATCACACTAGTGAAAATTCGGATTTTTTTTTAATATTGCCTTGTAGAATAAAAACTTAAAACTTGTATGCTATTAAAATATGGATTATTAGCTAAGATGTTATGCTATTCTAATTGGTATAACATAAAGAAAACGTAGTTTAATAAAATCTTGAATATAAGACACTAAAATCTAGTGTAGTAGAGTAAAACGTACCCGGGGCGATCGGGTGAAAAAAGCTCATACAACATCAAACCATAAAAAATGTTGTTTTTTTTCGTCTGACTTTGACTTTAAGACGCAGTCGTGTTTATGACGTAATAAATCCAAAATGGCCGAAATTTGAAAATTTGCACTCAGGACGAAAATGCATTGCGGCAAAATTTTATTTTGGTACTATTTTCCAAACCATTAAATTTGAGGCCATTTTTGGTCCATAGAAAACTTGCCATTTGTTAAAAAATCTCTTCTAAATTTGTATTTATCAAACTAGGTTCGGGTTAAACTGATGATTATCGACTAATAAAATAATTAATAAGATGTATTATCCTATTAAAAATAAAATATGAAATAAATTAAAACAAACGATAATTTTGTATATTCTTTCTCTTTCTCAAGTAAAATGTAGAAGTAAAGATATCATAACCTTGTCAAGCTACCACCAGCTGAAGCATACAGTAAAAAAAGGTTGTTAATTACGTCACATCTGACTAGAGCCTGAATGAAGCAAACATTGCGTGATGACTGAAGAGCGATTTTCGCATGTTTCGTAAAGCAGAAAAATGTTGTATTTAAATTGAAATAGAAATAACATGAAATGTCAACTACCTGGTACTTTGTCTGATTCAAATAAGAATAACATGAAATGTCAACTATCTGTTACTTTGTCTGATTCAAATAAAATAACATGAAATGTCAACTATCTGTTACTTTGTCTGATTCAAATAAAAATAACATGAAATGTCAACTATCTCATAGTAACAGATAGTTGACATTTCATGTTATTTTTATTTGAATCAGACAAAGTAACAGATAGTTGACATTTCATGTTATTTTATTTGAATCAGACAAAGTAACAGATAGTTGACATTTCATGTTATTTTTATTTGAATCAGACAAAGTAACAGATAGTTGACATTTCATGTTATTTTTATTTGAATCAGACATAGTAACAGATAGTTCACACTTCGTGATATTTTCATGTGAATCAGACAAAGTAACAGATAGTTGACATTTCATGTTATTTTCATTTGAATCAGACAAAGTAACAGATAGTTCACACTTCGTGATATTTTCATGTGAATCAGACATAGTAACAGATAGTTGGCATTTCATGTTATTTTTATTTGAATCGGACAAAGTAACAGATAGTTGACATTTCATGTTATTTTTATTTGAATCAGACAAAGTAACAGATAGTTCACACTTCGTGATATTTTCATGTGAATCAGAGAATCAGACAAAGTACATGAAAATATCACGAAGTATGAACTATCAGTTACTTTGTCTGATTCAAATAAAAATAACATGAAATGTCAACTATCTGTTACTTTGTCTGATTCAAATGAAAATAACATGAAATGTGAACTGTTAAAACTGTTAACGTTTCGCTATCAGCTCATCTTCACTGTTAATAAAGCTGTTAACGTTTCTAAGTTTTCTTTATGATAAAAGTATGCAGTATCTAATTACCTCACACGGCTTCGTAACCAGAACCTAAAACCTCACACGGCTTCGTAACCAGAACCTAAAACTTCACGTGGCTTCGTAACCAGGACCTAAAACCTTACGTGGCTTCGTAACCAGAACCTAAAACCTCACGTTGCTTCTTAACCAGAACCTAAAACCTTACGTGGCTTAGTAACCAGAACCTAAACGTGGATGTTGATACTATTGTATGATATACCTTAGGCTTAAGTGGACGTTGATACTATAGTATAATAAACCTTAGGCTTAAGTAGACGTTGATACTATAGTATAATAAACCTTAGGCTTAAGTGGATGTTGATACTATTGTATGATATACCTTAGGCTTAAGTGGATGTTGATACTATTGTATGATATATTTTAGGCTTAAGTGGATGTTGATACTATTGTATGATATACCTTTGGCTTAAGTGGATGTTGATACTATTGTATGATATATCTTAGGCTTAAGTGGATGTTGATACTTTGTATAATATATCTTAGGCTTAAGTGGATGTTGATACTTTGTATAATATATCTTAGGCTTAAGTGGATGTTGTTACTATAGTATAATATATCTTAGGCTTAAGTGGATGTTGATATTATTTAGGCTTCATCAAGTCACACATCAGACGTTTTGACATTTTTCCAACTGAGACGTATCGAGGTTTATTGTTTCCAAACAAACAATACCTATATGGTATATGTTGTTTATTAGTTGAGAAGCACAAAGCTATGTAATGGGTTATCTGTGCTGGGCCCACTGGAGTGTATTCTATTTACATCATCTACAAACAAGGTTGTTTGTTCCTTGAAAATTCATTTCGTTTCCTCCATAATTTCTCAACTGAGAGATCCCTACTATTTTCTGGAAGACTGAATTTTTTAAAAATATAATATGTTTGGGTAGTGATAAGGAAAGAAGTGGGTAAACTAACCCCAGTCGGAGGATATTTTACCCATTATTACATGTGGGATATGCCTTGTCTTTACCTCTTGGTATAAGACAGGTACGTGTGAAAGTTTTATTCGTTAAAAGCTATGGTGTAAATGTTTTGGTCCTTAAAAGCTATGGTGTAAAAATTTAAGTTTAAAGGTTTTACTCCTTAAAATCTATGTTGTAAAAGTTTAAG
>NW_013672117.1:36557-40436 GCF_000517525.1 Limulus polyphemus | reverse complement strand
ATAATATAATGTTTCAACTGAATTAAGTTTCACTAAACACATAACGTGTATAATATAATGTTTCAACTGAATTAAGTTTCACTAAACACATAACGTGTATAATATAATGTTTCAACTGAATTAAGTTTCACTAAACACATAACGTGTGTTTGGTAAGTGACTTGGGAAGATCTACCGGACAAACCTTCCTTTATCGAGAGGGACGTGGGAAGATCTACCGGACAAATCTTCCTTCATCGAGAGGGACTTGGGAAGATCTACCGGACAAATCTTCCTTCATAGAGAGGGACGTGGGAAGATCTACCGGACAAATCTTCCTTCATCGAGAGGGACTTGGGAAGATCTACCGGACAAATCTTCCTTTATTAGAGGGACGTGGGAAGATCTACTTTCAGGAAGTACTTAACACTACTTAGTAATGGCATGGTTTTATTACTTACCCGAGGGTAGTCATGGTGACAATGGTGTACCAGAAAGCTGATGGTATGCTGCTGAAGTTGGTGTCCTTGACGTTCTTTTCAACATAGAACATCACAGTGGCGAAGATGATGATGGCCATAGCCAGGGAGAAGACGAGAAACCCCAGTTCCGAGGCACAGCTCTTTAAGGTGTACCCCAGGATCCGCAGCCCCTGGGAGTGTCTGGAAAACTTGAAGATTCGAAACACTCGAAACACTCTTAGAGTGACGAAGGCACCCGAAACGTCTTCATTATGGGTCATCCCCAGACTTATGTAGTAAGGTAAAATGGCCACTACGTCAATAACAGACATAACACTCTTGACAAAGTGATATCTGCTCGGAGCTGCGTACAAGCGTAACATGTACTCGGCTGTGAATATCATAACACAGGCAGTGTCCAGGCAGAAAAACGCCGTCTTGTAAGTGTCGCCACAAGAGATCCTTTCTTTAGTGTCCGAGTCCTCGCCGCAAGGAATGGTTTCTACAATATTAGCCAACACCGACACCGCGATGAAAAACCCGGTGACGTAATAGAACACTAGAGCCGCCGTGCTCGTTTGTGGATTCTCAAACGCCCTCCACATTTTCTCCTGGATTGTGTAACTGGAAGTATCGTTCGGTTCGTTAACTTCCGATAGTTTATCGTCCATGATTCGCTCGGCATTTTCCCGTCTTTTATCTTTATATTCCTCGTAACAACAATCACCGATTACTTCCGGGATAATTCCGAAGAAAGCCAGCTCCTCGTCGTACGCCATCAGGCACTCTTGTTTCGGGAAGTGAAGCTTTCCCGTACGGTAATAATTCAAGATATGTCGGAACAAATCCGGATCACGATCGAAAAAGTACTCCTGGCTTTCTTCGTCCAAGAAGAACTCTCTTTCGTTCGAGCCGAGCAGCGTGTCGGGATACTTCTCCACCGTGGTCCGCCACGTTTCGAAACGTCGCCCACTGATATTAATAACAAACTTCTCGTCTTCTCGTCCGCCCTTGTCTTTAGTTATTGGCGGAGCGGGCAGCGGGTTCTTAGCAATCGGAACCCATGCGATGGCTGCCGCACGGGCGAAAGGAAGCCACGCGGCGACAGAAGCCATAGTTCCCGCGTTACACCCAGTTTACAACCCGCCGTCTGTGGAGTCTCGCGGGCTGGTGATCTGTTGTTAGCGTCGTATCACAAAAACACGCAGGCGCGCTACTACCAGGTGATGGGTAAGCTCCGGGTACATCGAAGAAATTCTTTATCTCGTGTGAAATGAAAAGGCTTAGCACTCATGACAGTCCAAACGTAGCAACAGATCACCTTGGAATGTTCACTTTCAACCTGCTTATGGTTAGCATCATGATGACGTACACTCTGCATCTAAATAAACAACGCAGCATCCAGTTAAAGATCCAAGAAATGTCACCGTTGATCTAAATCCAGATTAGTCAGTAAAGAAAAGGAATACTAACAGCTTGTACTGTTACACACAACAGGTGTTTACTCCGAGCAACAGAAACAACTCGATGTTCGTATATCATCATACTGTTGCATCCAGCAGTTGACCCTCGGCTTCCTCTAGTCCCGGCGGTCACCATAGTGACGGTGACGTCAAGGCGACCGCTTCTTATATTTGGAGGGCGACGCTTCCGCCCTCTATTGCCACTTTTGTACATTACTGCTATTTTGAGACAACGCAACTGGTCAGTTTCTTGGTTTTGCTAGTGGAAAATAGAACGACCATATGGAACGTATTGATAAGTATTAGTTTGTCCTGTGGTAATCACTGAATATTTGTCTGAGGTGGTTCTTGCCGTTTCTACCATCAAAATAATAGTGCTAAAGTTATCGTTTATTAGTGGGTTTTTGTTGTTCCTGTTCTTGTCAAGCACAAAGCGACACAAGGTGCTATCTGTACTCCGCCAACTGCGGGTATCTAAGCTCGAATTATAGTGGTATAAGCCCTCAGAATAACCACTGAACCACTCGAACAATGTCTCTGTTTTATCTGTCAGGATATTTTGTTATCTAACTTTATCCTTGTGTTATCTATCAGGATATTTTCGTATGTAACTTTATCCTTGTGTTATCTATCAGGATATTTTGTTATCTAACTTTATCCTTGTGTTATCTATCAGGATATTTTGTTATCTAACTTTGTCCTTGTGTTACCTATCAGGATATTTTCGTATGTAACTTTATCCTTGTGTTATCTATCAGGATATTTCGGTATGTAACTTTATCCTTGTGTTATCTATCAGGATATTTTGGTATCTAACTTTATCCTTGTGTTATCTATCAGGATATTTTGGTATCTAACTTTATGCTTGTGTTATCTGTCAGGATATTTTGGTATCTAACTTTATCCTTGTGTTATCTATCAGGATATTTTCGTATCTAACGTTATCCTTGTGTTATCTCTCAGGATATTTTGGTATCTAACTTTATCCTTGTGTGTTATCTCTCAGGATATTTTCGTATCTAACTTTATCCTTGTGTTATCTGTCAGGATATTTTCGTATCTAACTTTATTCTTGTGTTATCTATCAGGATATTTTGGTATCTAATGTTATCCTTGTGTTATCTATCAGGATATTTCGTTATCTAACTTTATCCTTGTGTTACCTATCAGGATATTTTCGTATGTAACTTTATCCTTGTGTTATCTGTCAGGATATTTTGGTATCTAACTTTATCCTTGTGTGTTATCTGTCAGGATATTTTCGTATCTAACTTTATCCTTGTGTTATCTATCAGGATATTTTCGTATCTAACTTTATCCTTGTGTTATCTGTCAGGATATTTTCTTATCTAACTTTATCCTTGTGTGTTATCTGTCAGGATATTTTGGTATATAACTTTATCCTTGTGTTATCTATCAGGATATTTTGGTATCTAACTTTATCCTTGTGTTATCTGTCAGGATATTTTCGTATCTAACTTTATCCTTGTGTTATCTGTCAGGATATTTTCGTATCTAACTTATACTTCCTTTACGTACATTTCCACTAGCGTTAAGAACTAATCATAACTATATTTGTTTGTGTACAATCAGAACCACGTTTTATGTTTGTGTACAACTAGAACCACGTTTTATGTTTGTGTACAACTAGAACCACGTTTTATGTTTATTTACAACAAGAACCACGTTTTATGTTTGTGTACAATTAGAACCACGTTTTATGTTTGTGTACAACTAGAACCACGTTTTGTGTTTGTGTAAAACTAGAACCACGTTTTATGTTTGTGTAAAACTAGAACCACACACAAACATAAAACACAACTATAATCATGTTTTATGTTTGTGTACAACTAGAACCACGTTTTATGTTTGTGTACAACTATAATCATGTTTTATGTTTGTGTACAACTATAATCATGTTTTATGTTTGTGTACAACTATAATCATGTTTTATGTTTGTGTACAACTATAATCAT
>NW_013672117.1:31997-35709 GCF_000517525.1 Limulus polyphemus | reverse complement strand
TGTGTACAACTATAATCATGTTTTATGTTTGTGTACAACTAGAACCACGTTTTATGTTTGTGTACAACTAGAACCACGTTTTATGTTTGTGTACAACTAGAACCACGTTTTATGTTTGTGTTACAACTAGAATCATATTTTATGTTTGTGTAGTTTTTAAGGGCATAAAGCCATTCTTAATAATTTTAATTGAAGGACTGCTAAGCATTTTAAGATTTTATTAAAAACTGTATTTATTTTCTTTCAAAATATGGCCTTACGGGTGTGGCCTAGTATTTAGTGTTCCCGGACTGCGAATCTGAGGGTCCGTGGTTCGCGTCCTATTGCCGCAAGAATTCGCTCAGCACATTGGGACTACGGTCGCACTAAAAGCATGATAATGAAACTGCACAATTCAATTAAACAAAAGTAGCGCAAAAGTTGGCGGTTGGTGCTTTCTTTTTTAGGGGTGACCCTGCGCAAAGAGCCTTAGTGTAGTTTTGTGAGAAAATTCTAAACTAACAAACAGAAAATTTATCTCTCTTTAGAAACAGATAATCTTTGTCATTCTGAGTTAAATCAATTGTCTGTGTAAGGAAGAAGCCCAGAATTTCACGTCTGTTGTGTTGTAAAGATCAACAAAAAAAACAAAAACATTTCTACAAAACTGAAAAAATAAACCGAAGTATCATTCACTTGTTGGCAAAACTACACACGGATCGAACCCCAACCTTTATCGTTATAAACATTCAAGTTTAGCACTTAGCCACCGGGGAGCTAAATTATTTATGAAATTCACATTGCACGAGTCTCTCTCTCTTCTGGCTATGATTGTGATAATACCTGCTACAAATAACCCCACGAAGAGCTCCCTCTACAAAATCGAACGGTCTAATGTATAGTTGAGTCTTCTCCACAAGACTACGAAACACGATCAACAGACATGACTCGTTATCCGATCAGTAGCGGTCTTCCTTATCAAAACACACAAGAAAACAGAGTAGTATCATATCTCGCGCGGTTGCCACGTGCTTATCTTGTGACGTAGCAAAGACTCATCGCTAAGCTAAGCCTTACGTAGTTGGTTAATACCTTGTGAAGAGCATTCTAACCAAGAGTAGTAAAGAAATATTTTTCTTCATCTGTATATACATCACCATTATCTAATAATTACAAAAATAATAATGATAACAGGCACGCTTGTTGATATCATCAAATAATTGAAAGTAAGATATAAGTAAATACGATCAACTGTTGTAATCAGGGACGTCATTTGTGAGGGTAAACAGGGGAGTACGCCCCCTCCCACAAAATCGAAAGGGCCCTCAAATGGCAGTTTCTGTGAGACATTTTTTAGTCTGGCCGGATTAACTCAAACTACATGAGGTTAGTCTTCTTTGCCCCCTCCAAAGTCCAACGATCCTGGTTGTAATACATGCGTGAAGCAGATACAAAGTTAGTGGACTTTCAAGTTTGCTCTTTAAGGCAACATTCCAAAACTACTGTTGTATACCTGATAATACCGGAATTTTTCACTACAATAAGTAGGCTTAACGACCACTTCAGAGATCCTAAGGTTTGAGAATAGCCATCCCTAATTTTCAACTATTGACCAATGAGAATGAAGTCAGACAGCAGTACTTCAAGGGCTTTGTCTGGCTCTTTGAACTGAATAAAATGCTGGTTTACTGGCATCACGTCTCGAACCCCAGACGCTTCAATTCGAAGCCAGACACGTTAACCATTAGGCCCGTTCTGTGTTGTTGTTTTAATATGTCCTATACGTATTGTTGTTTTATATATGTCTTATACGTTCTGCGTTGTTTATATATATATGTACTATACGTTCTGTGTTGCTGTTGTTGTTTTATATGTCCTATACGTTCTGCGTTGTTTATATATATATATGTACTATACGTTCTGCGTTGTTTATATATATGTACTATACGTTCTGTGCTGTTGTTTCTATATGTCCTATACGTTCTGCGTTGTTTATATATATATGTACTATACGTTCTGTGCTGTTGTTTTATATGTCATATACGTTCTGTGTTGTTGTTTCTATATGTCCTATACATTCTGTGTTGTTATTTTTATATATGTCTTACACGTTCTGTGTTGTTGTTTTTATATATGTCCTATACGTTTTGTATTGTTGTTTTTATATGTCCTATACGTTCTGTGTTGTTGTTTTTATATGTTCTATACGTTCTGCGTTGTTTATATATATATGTACTATACGTTCTGTGTTGCTGTTGTTTATATATATATGTACTATACGTTCTGTGCTGTTGTTTTATATGTCCTATACGTTCTGTGTTGTTGTTTTTATATATGTCCTATACATTCTGTGTTGTTATTTTTATATATGTCCTATACGTTCTGTGTTGTTGTTTTTATATATGTCCTAGACGTTTTGTATTGTTGTTTTTATATGTCCTATACGTTCTGTGTTGTTGTTTTTATATGTTCTATACGTTCTGTGTTGTTTATATATATATACTATACATTTTTGTTGTTTTATATGTCCTATAGGTCTTGTGTTGTTGTTGTTGTTTTATTTGTCCTATATGTTCTGTGCTGTTGTTTTATATGTCCTATGCGTTCTGTGTTGTTGTTTCTATATGTCCTATACGTTCTGTGTTGTTGTTGTTTTATATGTCCTATACGTTCTGTGTTGTTGTTTCTATATGTCCTATACATTCTGTGTTGTTGTTTTGTCGGAGTATCATATTAAACCACAAAATCCCATGATTAACTATTCATTCTTTGTTTTTTCTCCATATTATATGTTAACACCAATATTTCTAGAATTAGAATGACGGGGGGTGGGGTGCAACAACATGTATGTTTAGCAAAAAAGTTTGCTCTAGCTTACAGAATTAAAATATACCACTAACAAAAAGTTTGGCCACACGGGTAAGACTTTGGTCAAGCGTGACCTACTTAGTTTGGATGCTGCGCTGCGAGTTGATAGGTCCAAGGTTCAAGTCTGCGATGTGCAGTTGAAACACGTTATAATAAAACAAACAAGCCCATTATTCGGTTAAGAATAGCCGCATAGGCGGAGAGTACTGCGAGCTGTTTACTCTCACTTTGGTCAACAGTTCAAAATTAAGAACGCGTACACCTGGACTTGGAATCTCTGTCCTGACTCACGTACACGTAAGGGGAGGTTCAGGTTGAAAACACCAAATACGTCTTTTACCAGTTATACATAATGTTACCTAACTGCCCAATAAGTCTGTTAATAATTACATAACTGAATGATACAACAGTCAATAACTACCTAACTGTCCAATATGTCTGTTAATAATTACATAACTGAATGATACAACAGTCAATAACTACCTAACTGACCAATAAGTCTGTTAATAATTACATAACTGAATGATACAACAGTCAATAACTACCTAACTGTCCAATATGTCTGTTAATAATTACATAACTGATTGATACAACAGTCAATAACTACCTAACTGACCAATACGTCGTTTAATAATTACATAACTGAATGATACAACAGTCAATAACTACCTAACTGACCAATACGTCGTTTAATAATTACATAACTGAATGATACAACAGTCAATAACTACCTAACTGACCAATACGTCTGTTAATAATTACATAACTGATTGATACAACAGTCAATAACTACCTAACTGACCAATACGTCTGTTAATAATTACATAACTGATTGATACAACAGTCAATAACTACCTAACTGACC
>NW_013672117.1:27685-31137 GCF_000517525.1 Limulus polyphemus | reverse complement strand
CCAATAAGTCTGTTTAACTAAGTTACCAATACACTGTCGTTCTTTTTTAGCAATAACTCATTCAGGTATCTTTAAAAAATCACGATCTAGAAGATTGTGTCGGTGAACTAGGACTGCGCTACTAGTACACCGACACTATCTTCTAGATCAGTCCTAGTACACCGACACTATCTTCTAGATCGCTACTAGTACACCGACACTATCTTCTAGATTTATCTTCTAGATGCTTCTAGATCGCTACTAGTACACCGACACTAGTGTCGGTGTACTAGGACTGATCTAGAAGATAGTGTCGGTGTACTAGTAGCGATCTAGAAGATAGTGTCGGTGTACTAGGGCTAATCTAGAAGCTAGTGTCGGTGTACTAGTAGCGATCTAGAAGATAGTGTAATTGTACTAGTAGCGATCTAGAAGATAGTGTCGGTGTACTAGTAGCGATCTAGAAGCTAGTGTCGGTGTACTAGGGCTAATCTAGAAGATAGTGTCGGTGTACTAGTAGCTATCTAGAAGATAGTGTGGGTGTACTGAGAGCTATCCTTCTCTATCTTGGACTCCAGTAAAACAAGAAACTGCTTACAGCCCTTCACTTGCAGCTTCGTGTTGTTTCTGATAATTAATTTATAGTCTTTAATGTTGGGAACAGAAACAAAACTGCTTAATAAAAGCGAGAAATAGAGCCTCAGGTTTAATTGATAATGTTTTAAATACGACAGTTGTATAGTAGACATCTCTTCATTTAACATGAGTATCTTATTAACCTGTTTCATAAATCGTGTTATTAACAACACGAACAGTACTATACATAGACCGTGAAAATAAAAACCTACACTCAAATATTGAACCTGAACTACTTTTAACAACAATTTTATTCACTACTGATTAGCCTTGATTAGATCGTGATGTTTACATTTTTACACTTACAGAAACAGCCCAAACTAAACCAGTACACTTTTCTCACACGCATTTAACTCGTACCTAGGTTGGAAAAACGTACATTCTGGACATGGTACCTAATTAAATAACAGATGTTATAATAGAAACCGCCTGAAGTAACGTCTTTGAACACTACCTACACACATGTTACGAGAAATAATTGGTTATAACTTTCAAACCACTCCGTATCTGAGCTCAGAAATGACGTCACTCTCAGCGCGAGAAAGCTTACCAGCGTTTGTATAACAACCAGGAGATTTTCGACTACGTGTATTACATTTTTGTCTTTGTTTTCTATTTAATAGGAATCCATTTAGTATAAAAAGTTTTTTAACCAGATTTTGATGATAAAGTTACATTTATTTTATAACTTTTCGTCTCTAAACCTTACGAAACTCACAAAAAATACATATTATATTCTTATTAACATTGATATATTTGTGGTAGTCATTTTTAATTTACTTAAAACCTAACACAGTAAACTGTTTTTATAAACAGTGTCTGTAACTTTATATCAGTTCGTATTAAACATTCAGTAATTGGTTGGTCCTCCTCGTTGTCTGATAACCTCCGCAAGGCGACGTGGCATGCTGTCGATGAGGTTATTGATGTAATCCACCGTGTTTTCATCCCAACTTGTCAACTCATCCCAACTCAGCTACAGTAGCTGGTTTAGGGTCGTGGTTAGCAATTTTCTGGCTCAACTCTGCCCAACAGTTTTTAATGGGATTACAATCTGAAGACTTTACTGGCCATGGCAATCCTGTAACGTCTTCCTGGTTGAGATAATCCTGAACAATACATGCACTGTGAGCAGTGGCATTGTACTCCTGGAACACAAAGTTATTATCAAACCTTGCACTAGCATGTGACAGAAATATCATCTCCATATGATGTCTGTAGGAGGCGCCATTGACGTTCCCCTGGAGAATAGGAAGAGCGGTTTGTTTTTTCACCATGATGAATAGCTGACCAAACATGTACTGCACCATCTATTGTGTGTTTCCTGTGGAAAAAGACAGTCTTCTATCATTTGTTCTCCAGGTAAACGACAACACGCAAATAGCACTACAGAACATTTCACGTTATGGATGTTACAGATAGTGTACACGCTAATAGCACTACAGAACATTTCACGTTTGGATGTTACAGATAGTGTACACACTAATAATACTACAGAACATTTCACGTTATGGATGTTACAGATAGTGTACACACTAATGACACTACAGAACATTTCACTTTATGGATGTTACAGATCATCCATAATGTGAAATGTTCTGTAGTGTTATTAGTGTGTACATTATCTGTAACATCCATAAAGTGAAATGTTCTGTAGTGTTATTAGTGTGTACACTTGTTCTGTAGTGTTATTAGCGTGTACATTATCTGTAATTTCATGTTATGGATGTTACAGATAATGTACACACTAATAACACTACAGAACATTTCACGTTATGGATGTTACAGATAGTGTACACACTAATAACACTACAGAACATTTCACGTTATGGATGTTACAGATAATGTACACACTAATAACACTACAGAACATTTCACGTTATGGATGTTACAGATATTCTAAAACGCCTTCTTTCCTATGTAGTTGTTACTTTATGTTATATCGTTAATCAACTAACGTAATAACTTTATTCTTCCAGAATTGTGTACTTTCAAAAATAAAAAGAGAAAAATAAAGATTGGTCAAGAAATTCAATAAACAGAAAACTTTATTACGCAAGTATAATTTATTCTGCTGTGCCTATTCGTATACGTATTCATGAGAGTTATCTGACCAGAGAATTTTGATACGACAAATGATCTTTTCAGATATTTGAAGCTCAAGAGAACGTTGCGAATTTGAAGAAAATTATCTTAAAATTTAGAGTTGACAAGATAATCCCAGAAGGAAAAGTATCCTTCTAAATATCCAAGGATATAAAATAAGTATCATACAGACTTGGGGCCGATATGATCATCCCGGAATGAAATACAATAATTTTATATCTCTGAAGTTTAGGAGATTATTCGTTGATAATGGATAAATTAAAATAATTAGAAGATTGAGGAGGAAACAATATATCGATTAAAGATACAACCTGCTGTGTGAGCAACTACAGAGTACGTGAATACAATTAGTAAGTGAAGGAACCTGACACAACCTGCTGTGTGAGCAACTACAGAGTACGTGAATACAATCAATAAGTGAAGGAACCTGTGTCTATAAACTGTTCATCCAGTCAGATACAAGTCGGGTGTGTACCTGTGTCTATAAACTGTTCTTCCAGTCAGATACAAGTCGGGTGTGTACCTGTGTTTATAAACTGTTCATCCAGTCAGATACAAGTCGGGTGTGTACCTGTGTTTATAACCTGTTCATCCAGTCAGATACAAGTCGGGTGTGTACCTGTGTTTATAACCTGTTCATCCAGTCAGATACAAGTCGGGTGTGTACCTGTGTCTATAAACTGTTCATCCAGTGAGATACATGTCGGGTGTGTACCTGTGTCTATAAAATG
>NW_013672117.1:26019-26823 GCF_000517525.1 Limulus polyphemus | reverse complement strand
GTATTAACCTAATATTTACTGCTACTGGTTAATCCAAGATTCTGTAGATGTGGCACCAGTATTAACCTAATATTTACTGCTACTGGTTAATCCAACATTCTGTAGATGTGGCACCAGTATTAACCTAATATTTACTGCTACTGGTTAATCCAACATTCTGTAGATGTGGCACCAGTATTAACCTAATATTCAGTGCTACTGGTTAATCCAACATTCTGTAGATGTGGCACCAGTATTAACCTAATATTTACTGCTACTGGTTACTCCAACATTCTGTAGATGTGGCACCAGTATTAACCTAATATTTTACCATTTGTTAAGTTGCATGTCTAGAATGTCTGGTATTATTTATCAACCATGAAAAACAATCGAACGATTTTTCAGTTTTATTTACGAATTCAAGAAAACAGTTTCGTCCTTGACCAGAATGTTTCGTCCTTGACCAGAATGTTTCGTCCTTGAACAGAATATTTTCAAAATCTTCTTCTCATTAAACGTTATTATGATCCATTAAAAGAACTGTAAGGAAATTATAACCTGATGTTTAAAAATAGATTCAATAACAATATGAGTGTCTGAACAGGTTAGTTTATATGATGCATGTTTGAAATGAACAATAGTTAATTTGTCATTCAGAGATATAATACTCAATCCGCCATCTTCCAAAGACAAAAATAGGGTGTTTCTATCTTCTCAATAGATGTTTAATCAACTAATTTTTATTATTGATTTGTACCTATAAAAGTAGTAATGAACTTGCAAGATATCGATAGTTGCTGACGAAGCTGTAATAGGGAAATATTG
>NW_013672117.1:14274-25715 GCF_000517525.1 Limulus polyphemus | reverse complement strand
ACATTAAGGTTATACAATGGTTATACATTAAGGTTATACAATGGTCATACATTAAGGTTATAGAATAGTTATACATTAAGGTTATACAATGGTTATACATTAAGGTTATACAATGGTCATACATTAAGGTTATACAACAGTTATACATTAAGGTTATACAATGGTTATACATTAAGGTTATACAATGGTCATACATTAAGGTTATACAACAGTTATACATTAAGGTTATACAATGGTTATACAATGGTTATACAACAGTTATACAATAAATAACCTTAATGTATAACTGTTGTATAACCTTAATGTATAATCATTGTATAACCTTAATGTATAACTGTTGTATAACCTTAATGTATAACCATTGTATAACCTTAATGTATAACTGTTGTATAACCTTAATGTATAACCATTGTATAACCTTAATATATAACCATTGTATAACCTTAATGTATAACTGTTGTATAACCTTAATGTATAACCATTGTATAACCTTAATGTATAACTTTTGTATAACCTTAATGTATAACAATTGTATAACCTTAATGTATAACTGTTGTATAACCTTAATGTATAACCATTGTATAACCTTAATGTATAACTGTTGTATAACCTTAATGTATAACCATTGTATAACCTTAATGTATAACTGTTGTATAACCTTAATGTATAACCATTGTATAACCTTAATGTATAACTATTGTATAACCTTAATGTATAACACAATGGTTATACATTAAGGTTATACAACAGTTATACATTAAGGTTATACAATGGTTATACATTAAGGTTATACAATGGTTATACATTAAGGTTATACAATGGTTATACATTAAGGTTATACAACGGTTATACATTAAGGTTATCCAACGGTTATACATTAAGGTTATACAACGGTTATACATTAAGGTTATACGACGGTTATACATTAAGATTATACAATGGTTATACATTAAGGTTATACAATGGTTATACATTAAGGTTATACAACGGTTATACATTAAGGTTATACAATGGTTATACATTAAGGTTATACAATAGTTATACATTAAGGTTATACAATGGTTATACATTAAGGTTATACAATAGTTATACATTAAGGTTATACAACGGTTATACATTAAGGTTATACGACGGTTATACATTAAGGTTATACAATGGTTATACATTAAGGTTATACAATGGTTATACATTAAGGTTATACAACGGTTATACATTAAGGTTATACAACAGTTATACATTAGGGTTATAAAGTATTTGAACTTTAGAAGATTGTCTTCATTTGTAGTGTTTACAGCATACACCTGTCTCCTGGTGGACACAGCAGATAGTCCAATGTGGCTTTGTTCTAAAACAAACAAATACAACACGACCTCTAAAAATCCAGTAACAAAAATAACAGATAACGCTGGACCAATATTGGAGTTTTAAATTGGGCTTATCTGGAAGACTAAGTACATGCTAATGTCAAGATGAACATGAAACAAAGCTCAGTAATGTACGGTTCTCCAACAGAACACGTCAACAACAAAGTTCAATAATGTACGGTTCTCCAACAGTACACTTCAACAACAAAGTTCAGTAATGTACGGTTCTCCAACAGAACACTTCAACAACAAAGTTCAATAATGTACGGTTCTACAACAGAAAACATCAACAACAAAGTTCAGTAATGTACGCTTCTCCAACATAATACGTCAACAACAAGGCTTAGTAATGTACGATTCTCCAACAGAACACGTCAACAACAAAGTTCAGTAATGTACGGTTCTCCAACAGAACACTTCAACAACAAAGTTCAGCAATGTACGGTTCTCCAACAGAATACGTCAACTACAAAGTTCAGCAATGTACGGTTCTCCAACAGAATACGTCAACAACAAAGTTCAGTAATGTACGGTTCTCCAACAGAACACTTCAACAACAAAGTTCAATAATGTACGGTTCTCCAACAGAAAACATCAACAACAAAGTTCAATGTGGCTTTGTTCTAAAACAAAGAAATACAACACGACCTCTAAAAATCCAGTAACAAAAATAACAGATAACGCTGGACCAATATTGGAGTTTTAAATTGGGCTTATCTGGAAGACTAAGTACATGCTAATGTCAAGATGGACATGAAACAAAGCTCAGTAATGTACGGTTCTCCAACAGAACACGTCAACAACAAAGTTCAGTAATGTACGGTTCTCCAAGAGAACACTTCAACAACAAAGTTCAGCAATGTACGGTTCTCCAACAGAATACGTCAACAACAAAGTTCAGTAATGTACGGTTCTCCAACAGAAACCATCAACAACAAAGTTCAATAATGTACGGTTCTCCAACAGAACACTTCAACAACAAAGTTCAATAATGTACGGTTCTCCAACAGAACACGTCAACAACAAAGTTCAATAATGTACGGTTCTCCAACAGAAAACATCAACAACAAAGTTCAGTAATGTACGGTTCTCCAACAGAAAACATCAACAACAAAGTTCAATAATGTACGGTTCTCCAACAGAACACTTCAACAACAAAGTTCAATAATGTACGGTTCTACAACAGAAAACATCAACAACAAAGTTCAATAATGTACGGTTCTCCAACAGAACACTTCAACAACAAAGTTCAATAATGTACGGTTCTCCAACAGAACACTTCAACAACAAAGTTCAATAATGTACGGTTCTACAACAGAAAACATCAACAACAAGGCTTAGTAATGTATAGTTCCTGTGAAGCTTTAGCAACCATTTTACTAAGTATTTTAATATATTATTACTGGCTACAATATGTTCTTAAAGTATCTTGTATTTCACGTTCATTCATAGCTGATTATGTTACATTATCTTGTATTTCACGTTCATTCATAGCTGATTATGTTACATTATCTTGTATTTCACGTTCATTCATTGCTGATTATCTTACATTATCTTGTATTTCACGTTCATTCATAGCTGATTATTCTTACATTATCTTGTATTTCACGTTCATTCATAGCTGATTATGTTACATTATCTTGTATTTCACGTTCATTCATAGCTGTTTATTCTTACATTATCTTGTATTTCACGTTCATTCATAGCTGTTTATTCTTACATTTTCCAAGTAATTTGCAGCTAATAGAAACTTACATTCATTCATAGTTAATAACATCCTGCTTTCATGCCAATTCATAATTAATTATCTTTGATTTGAGTCTTTTTTTAAATAAAATTAAATAAAATATTCTTTCTGTTCTTTACGCCCTTTCCTGACTTTTACGTTTTTCTTTTTTCTTCCTTTTTTTTTTCCTGTTGAAGTTTTACACCGATGCAGACTCACCTCCAGTGTTTGCTGTGGAAATAATAGCCGGATGATGTGCTAAAAATAGCTCAACTCTGATGTGGAAGGTTATCGATCAGCTTGCAGAGCCCTAAAGGTAATTAAGTTTGCTCGGAAGAAGAGAAGTAGCACCGTGTAAACTGCTTACAGGCGCTGCTCGTTCTTTGTTTTATTAAGATTTTTTAACATTAATTTAAAAATATCATTCTTTCACGACCAATCTTGTCTATATATACGACTCTTAAATTGGTTAAACCTTTATTTCTGCTCCAGAAAGTAAAGTCATAACGTTTTTTTTTTACTGTTATTAACTTACAGATACAATTAAATTCCAGATTAAAAGGTCAAAGTTTAAGGAACAAATATTCATAAGTTGTGTCTAAATTATAGTTCATGAAACGTCGGAACTAATAACTAAAATTTCAAGAAAAGGCTTTTTCGAGTAATTTCGAAAGGTTTGGTTGTTGATGAGCACAAAGCAGCACAGTGGGTTATCTGTATTCTGCCGACCACGGGTATCGAAACCCTATTTTGATCCAAATAAAATGATAAAATGGTAATGTTTTAAAGCTGGAATGATTCCAATCTTTGGAACGTTGAAATAAAGTGTAGAATATTAATAATTTAATGTATACTGCTTTGTAATGTTATACATTTCAAATAAGTCTGATATACTGTCATGTTCGTTAATTCTTGAGCTTGAACAACCTCAAATAATAATAATAATAATTTAACAGTTTGTTTTCTAGAACAATTAGGCCTTTACACACACGAAACACGTTTCTTCAATGTGTAGAACAATTAGGCCTTTACACACACGAAACACGTTTCTTCAATGTGTAGAACAATTAGGCCTTTACACACACGAAACACGTTTCTTCAATGTGTAGAACAATTAGGCCTTCACACACACGAAACGCGTTTCTTCAATGTGTAGAACAATTAGACCTTCACACACATGAAACACGTTTCTTCAATGTGTAGAACAATTAGGCCTTTACACATGTGAAACACGTTTCTTCAATGTTTAGAACAATAGGCCTTTACACACATGAAACACGTTTCTTCAATGTATAGAACAATTAGACCTTCACACACACGAAACACGTTTCTTCAATGTATAGAACAATTAGGCCTTTACACACATGAAACGCGTTTCTTCAATGTATAGAACAATTAGGCCTTTCCACAAACGAAACGCGTTTCTTCAATGTGTAGAACAATTAGACCTTCACACACACGAAACGCGTTTCTTCAATGTATAGAACAATTAGGCCTTTACACACGCGAAACGCGTTTCTTCAATGTGTAGAACATATAGGCCTTTACACACACGAAACGCGTTTCTTCAATGTGTAGAACAATTAGGCCTTCACACACACGAAATGCGTTTCTTCAATGTGTAGAACAATTAGACCTTCACACACATGATAGATAGATAGATAGGGAAAAAAAACATTAAAGAAATTGCTGTAAACGTGGTTTTGTACTTAATTATTTATGACCATCAGGATTTTATTATAAATATAATTAATACTTATAGATGACGAGTACAAAGGCCGGGCGTGGCCTAATAATTACCGTGTTAAAACAGTTAATTCGAAGATTCATGTTAAGCTTTGATGGTGTGGATGCGTTATAGAAATAAAGGTCAATTCCTACTGTTCGGTTAGAGTAGCCAAAGAGTTGGCGGAGGGTACTATTGACTACCTACTTCCCTCTAGACTATCAGTTCAAATCTAGGTTCAGATACCTTTTGGATAGCTTTGTGTGAATATCTGAAACAAACAAGAATATTATATCTTCATAAAAACTTAAGGAGTTATAATCTTCTTCATGGTGGCTCAGAGATAAGACTTAATGCTTATAACACTAAAAATCAGGTTTAGATACCCGCGGTGGTGCTCAGAACGGATAGCCCATTGAATAGCTCTGTGTTTAATAATGAACAAACAAATAATAATAATTAAGTATTTCGAGATTAACAGCAGGTTTGTTATACATTTAAAGTCCTGTAGTTGTATAAATAGATTTCATATCTTTGGCCATCTCTAGCCTTACTGATTACTTTCTTAAATTTTATCAAAGCATCTAACGTTCTCCCAAACATGAAGGTTAGGGTTAGGTCTACTGTACCATATTCATCGCTGTCTGGCTTGTTTTAATAAGATACGTTAATTATATTATCTTGTTATTTATATATATATATATAAACGTTCTAAATATCTTGAGAATTCCACTTCTTTCATTAAAAGTTAATCGTTAGAGTGAGAAATTTAGAAATAAATAATCTAATTAAAACATTTTATTACGTGATTACGGCAAATTAGCTAGCCCTAACGGTATGGCGGTTAGTAACACGTGCTCCAACAAAATATATGTGTTTTAAACCGGTCGAACGTTCCAAAGCGTTTCGAATTTTAAAATTTTGTTTTGTATCTAAGCGGTGCAAATACTCCTCATAATGACATCCTAATGTGCTCTAGAACTTAGACTGTCAGAAACATCTGTTTTAAGCTAAATTTCACTTTCCTTTCTATTTCATCCTCGGGCTAGCGAGACCAAAGCGCGTTTTCTTTTTCTTGGGCGCGTGTAATCAAGTATACAGCAAGTTTTATAACCATCGACTTGCTCAGATAGCCAAGTTGCTTTGCGCCAGTAAACGCCAAACAACTCGTCGACATATAATTTAAACGCTAGAACAGGTATAGTTTTTATCACTGCCTATATATTTTAATTTTGTCTTATTTGTTGTTCACGTTTTCCATACTAGTGATTAGTCTCAGTTATTGTAATTCGCTGGAAGTGGATATCTTTAAAAACAAACAAACAGAAGGATTATTAAGAGATACATTTTTAAAGATAGTTACACACGATCAACTCATTTAATAAGTTGAAAAAGAGAATGTAGAACAAAGTACAATACAACAATGCTGTGTATTCTGTATGAATGTAGAACAGAGTACAATACAACAATGTTGTGTATTCTGTATGAATGTAGAACAGAGTACAATACAACAATGTTTTGTATTCTGTATGAATGTAGAACAGAGTACAATACAACAATAATTTAAATATTGTGAGAATGTAGAACAGAGTACAATACAACAATAATTTAAATATTGTGAGAATGTAGAACAGAGTACAATACAACAATAATTTGAATACTGTGAGAATGTAGAACAAAGTACAATACAACAATGATTTGAACTTTGTGAGAATGTAGAACTAAAGACAATATTCTATACCACATAATACTAGAACTAAAGACAACATTCTATACCACATAATACTAGAACTAAAGACAATATTCTATACCACACAATACTAGAACTAAAGACAACATTCTATACCACATAATACTAGAACTAAAGCCAATATTCTATACCACATAATACTAGAACTAAAGACAACATTCTATACCACATAATACTAGAACTAAAGACAACATTCTATACCACATAATACTAGAACTAAAGACAACATTCTATACCACATAATACTAGAACTAAATACAACATTCTATACCACATAATACTAGAACTAAAGACAACATTCTATACCACATAATACTAGAACTAAAGACAACATTCTATACCACATAATACTAGAACTAAAGACAACATTCTATACCACATAATACTAGAACTGAAGACAACATTCTGTACCACATAATACTAGAACTAAAGACAATATTCTATATATCTAACTTATTTTCAACGTAATAATTATCTGGATAACTGTCAGAAGGAACTGCCCGATTGAATAAATGTCAAAAGGAACTTCCTGATTGGATAACTAAATGTCAAAAGAAACTGCCCGACTGGATAACTGTCAAAGGGAACTTCCCGATTGAATAAATGTCAAAAGGCAATACGTGATTGGATAAATGTCAAAGGGTACTAGCCGGTTAGTTAATTGTCAAAAGGAACTTCTTGATTGGATAATTTCCAGAAGGTACTACCCGGTTAGATAATTGTCAAAAGGAACTTCTTGATTGGATAATTTCCAGAAGGTACTACCCGGTTAGATAATTGTCAAAAGGAACTATTTGATTGGATAATTTCCAGAAGGTACTACCCGGTTAGAAATGGTTCCTTTTGACAATTATGATTGGATAATTTCCAGAAGGTACTACCCGGTTAGATAATTGTCAAAAGGAACCATTTGATTGGATAACTACACTACACAAAACTGTATTATTTTTCCGCAGAAGAATCCCAACAATAAATTTAAAGCAGATATTTTTACTCTCATTTTTAAAACAAAAATTCAAAAGTTTTCTTCAAATTTCTTTGTTTAAATATGTTTCATATACAGTATGAGTTATGCACTCGTTTCAAAATAGTCTACACTTCACATGCGATTTAAAATTTGATTTGCAAGTTCGCTTATAATCATAGTTGTGGTTTATTTTAAATACAGATGTTCGTACTTTTGACTAAATACAAAATTATACAATTTGTATCAAATGTTTCAGCTAATCCGAACATAATTAATGTTTGTAAAAACTTCCATATCGGGACATCCATCACTTTCAGAATAAAGAAATTGAAACGAAGCAGAGAAAAACAAATCATGGGTAGGTTTAAAGATGGAGCATAAAATTTGCTACGATAGAGAAAAAAGTGCCAAGAAGTGGGGTAAAGAGACGAAGTTTTCACCCCAACTATCGTTAATATTTAGTGTTTCTTTAATTATAAATTTAATACGATTTATATTATAATAATGATAGTATCATCCACTAGATGGAGACACCATTTCAAAAGCTTCAATCGTTTAACGGGTTCCAAATGATTAAAAATTATAGGGGAAAACAGGAGCAACTTCATAAAGGACACTCATAATGTAGAAAAAAGTGAGAAACGCCAAGTACAGTAATTACAACACAAAAAAAATGTTCCGTTACGGAACACGGATATACCAGAACACATAAAAGTCATGGACACAAAGTATATCCGTATTTATGGTAAAACTACTAAGACTACTGAACTACAGACCAGAGGGAAGACAGCAACTCAACAGCACCTTCAGGAGCTGACCGCCACTCTTATAACGCACTCGCAACTTAAAGAGCGGAGAATATTTTGTGGTATAACACAGTACAGAACACAGATTCGGATTTCTACCACAGAATCAGTCCGCACCCAGAAACAGGAAAAAAAACAACAAATTTCAGCCATGTTCAATAGCTAAACGATACACGTACAAACGCCTTCCCCCAGTGGCACAGTGGCATGTCTGCGGACTTACAACTCACGAAACCGGGTTTCGATACCCGTGGTGGGCAGAGCACAGAGAGCTCATCGTATAGCTTTGTACTTAACTTCAAACAAAATACAAATGCAATCAAATAAAGATGAAGAAGTAACAATTACAAATAACGTCTCAACACGAAACTCAATATTTATTTTATAGAGGGCAGCACCTTTCTATTCATTCTATTTCTACAACAGATGTTTTGTTATGTAGGGATTGCAGGTTCAGTAGTTACAGCTCAGGGCCAACTCTCACAGTTTACAGTCTTAAAATTTAGCTTTCAATACCAGCAGTGGGCACAACACCGTTCGCCCACTGCGTAGCTTAACAACAAACAAATAAGTAATTACCTGTTGATACCCTACAGAATATTTTGTGTTACTAACACGAGACACTCTCTATTGACCTTCTTTGCACGAATGTGGCGATCAATCCCAGTATTTGTTGGCAAAGAGTAACCTAAGAGCTGGGCTGCTGGCGGCGAGTGATGTTAACTTGTAGATACCCCCAAGTATTTTGTGCCAAATTTTACAAACAAACAATCAAATGTTTAAATCACTGAGATCATTATACAAAAGTAGAAACTTCATGCTTGTGAATAACTTGATTGGCCGTGTGTCCATTCGCAGAGCTAACCATGGATGTTTCGTACTTCCTTCAATTAATTCATATTTGTCATTGAATGGATAATAAAAGAATTTCTATCTATTTGCTTCTCCCCTATTTAAGTATTTCGGAAATGATGGGGAAAATTGGGAATTTATTCACCTTTTCAAATAAATATTAAGTTTAAACTTAGTGAGAGTGTAATCAATTGTATAAAAACCCTAATCATAAAGCCAAATATATTTCTTGAATATTCCAGAGACTTCTTCGTAATAGCTTTAATTATGTTCGTCTTAAAAGTGGTTATATAAAATTAAATGATTAGGGTAATTATGCATAGAGTAACATGATTAATAAACGTGATTAAATAAAGGAAGCAAAAATGAAAAGAAAAGATATTCTTGCATATTGGAAAAGTTTGAACAGCCAGAATACTCAAATATGGAAGACAGAAGTGTTACGTCTCCGTTCGTTAGTTGATTTTCCGTAACTTCGTTCCGACGAAACTTTAGCGACACAAGTTCTTTACTTAATAAAACTGGTTTATTCTTTCCGGATACAACTTTACGATACACTTATTTTCAACAATCGCGCTAAAACAAACGCTATATCAACGAACGTCAATAATACTTCTGACTGCAGTTCAATTACTCACTATCTTCACACACACATTACATTATTCTTCCGTCACGTTGTCACCCTCTTTTATATACCAGACTACCCTATATCTAGTAAATACTAGAGCATTCGCCAAGGTACGGGATAGTTCTAGAAAATAGGTGGCGCCACACCAGTCACGTGACCTCGATGACGCAACAGAAGTATCTTTATTAGTCATTAGATTCTATGAATACACTACATGTCCTGCCATCTACCGTATGCAAGTCTTACTACAATTGTTTGAGAGATATTGAATTGAGGACGTAAATTTCCAATATCACATCTAGGTATATAGGGAAATAAAACACAATAATATCTGTGATAATTATCGCAAGAAAATGTTTTTTTTTTTTAAAGGAAGAGAGAAAATAAGAAGTTCTCATAACAAAATGAAGAAATTTGAAATATCTGTTGATATTACATCACAATAACTCATACTAAAACTATCGCACACTTCTTGTTTGAAAAAAAAAGAGAGAAAAATAAATAAAAACGAAAATTTTGAACTACTAAATTTTTTTTTTCGTCTAAAGCACAAGATAAGCCCTTCCCCTATTTTTGAAGGGTTAATGTTATCGTAATTATTATCACATTAATAATTACTGTTAATGGCCAGGTGGTTAAAGCGCTTGACTTGTAATCTAAGGGTCGCGGGTTTGAGTCCCCGTCCCACCAAACATGCTTGCACCTTCAGCCGTGGGAGCGGTATTATGTGACAGTCAATTCGTTGGCAAAAGAGTAGTCCAGCAGTTGGTGGTGGGTGGTGCTGCCTTCCCTCTAGTCTTTCACTGCTAAATTAGGGACGGTTAGCATAGATATCCCTCGTGTAGCTTTGCGCTAAATTCAAATTGCTGTAATAATTAATTAAACGATTCCATTGGACTAGCGAATTGTGATGTTTCAAAACGTGCAGAATTTAAGTAACAATGCCTATTAGAATTGGAAGAGGAGCCGGAGGAGTGGGATTTTGTAATTTTTGTCCACTCACAGTGTTTATTGGGGTTTGTTGTGTCACAAACATTTTCAAGCCTGGGAAAATTCAAAGCAAAGCACACAAAAAGATGTATATAAAACCTGTACGTTCAGCATCCTGGTGGAACATGGGCAACATCTCTTGATGTTGCCCGTTTCCACCTACACTGTGAACGCCACATTCTGAATATCAAATAGCAAAACAAAGTCACAAACGTAGAGGCCTTTTAAAGAAAAGTATTACTGAGCATGACAGCAACCCTCAAACAGAGACACCTACACAGAATGGAAGAAGGGGGAATTCCCAAAGACATGCTGTATGGAAAACTAGCAGATGAGGGAAGAATAAGTGGACGTCCGAAACTCCGTTTCGAGGCTAAATGCAAGAAACACGTGATGCCTTTGGAATTTATCTAAGTAAATGGGAAACATTGTCAGGCAACAGAAAGAACCCTTCTCTGTAGTTGTATCAAAAAACATGGTTCTGCCAGCTAGAACAAAGAGAAACAAAAGAAAATATATCGACTCAGGACCACCCTCTGACACCTTTTACAAGTGCAACAACTGGGGCCCGGCATGGCCAGGTGGTTAGGGCACTCGATTCGCAATCAGAGGGTCGCGGGTTCGAATCCCCA
>NW_013672117.1:7977-13482 GCF_000517525.1 Limulus polyphemus | reverse complement strand
CTGATTTAGATTTAAATAGACTATGGATTGATACTTGGTATGGCCTGGTGGTTATGTGATGTCTGATTTAGATTTAAATAGACTGTGGATTGAAACTTGGTATGGCCTGGTGGTTATGTGATGTCTGATTTACATTTAAATAGACTGTGGATTGAGACTTGGTATGACCTGGTGGTTATGTGATGTCTGATTTAGATTTAAATAGACTGTGGATTGAGACTTGGTATGACCTGATGATTAGAAAACTTGACTCAAAATATGTACATTGTGAAACCAAATCCTGTCACCGAACACACTTGTTTTTTTTTCAGCCTTGGGGGCGTCATAACGTGTCCACCAATCCCACTATTCGTTAGTAAAGAGTAGCCCAAGAGTTGACGGTGGATGGTGGTGCCTAGCTGCCTTCCCTTTTCTCTACCACTTCAAAATTAGGGACGGTTAATTTTGCCCGAAATTCAAGAAAATGAACAAACACTGTGAACTTTATAACAATAATAGCAAAGACAATAAATTATTTATAACTGAAAGTGCTGCTAGTAGAAAGAAGAATAATCTAATAATCTAATTGGCATTAGACCAAAATATCAAAATAATCTAAGTAAGTTTGATTAACATTTAATTCAGGACGCATCTTGTGTATCCACATGTATAAATTTACATGTCCAAGGTGCAACTTTGGCTATCTGAGCTCTACAATACGTTGTCTGAGCTCACATATTTAAGAGCATGCGCAAAACATAGCATATCAGTCGTACATCTTTCGCCTCTGTTTACAGGACTGTGACACAAATGTCACTTCAAAACACTAACATCTTCGGGAGTGTGGATAGTACAGAAATGTTCCGCACAAAAGAGAACTTTTGGATACACAAGATACGTCCTGAATTAAATGTTAATCTAACAGCGCCATCTTTGCCTCTCAATCAAAATTGGTTTGCAATCCATCACACAAGAAACTGTGAATTTGGTATAATTTTATACACTTTCATTAATAATCGCCGAAACACAGAAAATATTTCTTGTTTTTTTTTATCTTTCTATTTTTGTCACACAACAATTTGTCCTGAATTTTTGCTTGCTAAACACGAGGAGTCTTTTGAAGAAACAAAACCTCGTTGTTTTGTTACATATCATTTATTTCTTATATGATAAATATAGATATAAACAAGTACGAGACTGATATTTAATAATTCGTTCTATATCATATTCAAATGTTACTAATTTATTCGTAACAGCTTTTTAATGTCAGATAGGAAAGTGTGTTTATTTAAGCACAAAGTATGACGTATATTGTGCCCACATGTCACGGGTATTGAAATTCAATTTTTAGCGTTAAAAGCCCTCAGACTTACCGCTGAGTCAGATAAGAAAGATCACTCCATTTAAAAATCTTATTAGCAGAAAACTAATTACTAAATCCAGCCCTGATTTATCAAATATCCATCAGATATTTTCTTAAACTATCACTCAATACGGTAGTTTATTCACAGATTTATCATTCTGTGGCATTTAATTTCTTAAACGGGACAAGGAAGTCTGTTAAATGAAAATTAATGTCGCGAAATACATGCTATCAGTGTGAATAGCCTGTAAAAAACAAACTTGTAACTGCTCTTGTGTACACGCTCTGTCAATTTTGTTAACATTTTATAATTTGAAGCGGAAAAGGGTGGTTCCTCTACCCACCTCACCCCCGTTATCTAATGTGGTAGTATAAATTCAGTAGCGCTGTGCGGGATTGTTTAATTTTGGCTTTTTCAAATTTTATTATATTTAACCCTTCACGCTCTATTATGTAGTTTTCTTTCTGGTTAAATCAATATGCCAATTTGGCAACGCATACTTTTATATAATAAGATAAGATGAGTGTAAAATATTATTAATTATTGCAATTTTATCATTACAAGCTAATAAATTTTGTGTTTGTATGTTTCATTTTCTCTAAAACATCGCCCCCTAGTAGTAGGTAGCTTCCTTCAGGCTACGTTGTTTTATATATTTGTATTCACGCTAGGCTTAATTACATAAGGAAGAAGTGTGTGGTAGGTGGCTTAATCATTTTATTAGATTATTAGATAAAGTGTAAACCTTCTACTTAATGTTGAGTTAATCATATCAAGTTTTTGATTCATGTTTTTATATTCTCATAAAATCATAAGAGATTTTATTGTGATATACACTACAGGCACGTATATCGAGCAAGCTTGACAACATTCGTATCGTGTCACTGTGAGTCATTAAGTTTGATGAATACTAGTATACGTTATGTCGACAATATAACAATAGACTTGTTTAATATGTTGGGAGTTGGAAAGAAGTGCCGTTTCATTATGATTTACACCACTGGTGGTGCTGTGTTTGTGGTATATCACGGGTAGATAGTTTAAATTGAATTTTCTCAGAGTCAGAGTAGCAATGTAACATGGCTGTAAACAGTAACTGAATAAGACTGTATGAGTCATAGCCATTGTACTTAATAAGTTAATTTGTAATTAATATAATAGTTAATTCCTGGTTTTCACACAAACCAAAACTTTCCACATCTCATTAAGTTTTGTTTTCGATAACCGAAGCAATTTTTACGTGTTGTATGTCATATACTGGTTAACAACATGTCTTTGAAACATTCTAATTCAAAAAATATTGATGAAGAACCTCATTCAGCTGCAAGTTTTCAACTTGGTAGTGAAGATGATGATGATGATGAGAGTGGCACCACTAATTTCAACTTTGCCACTGACCCCAAATCAGAGTCTGGTTTTGAAGAACAACAAAACATTCCTTACCATTCTGTCAAGGAACAAGCGAGTCGTACAACTGGTATGAGAAGATCACGCTCATTTACCCCACATATGAGAGATCGTATGAGAAGGAAACTTCAATTTTTTTTCATGAATCCAATTGAAAAATGGCAAGCGAAAGGGAGAGTCCCGTGGAAGCTGGGTCTTCAGGTAATCAAGATAATTTTTATAACTGTCCAGTTAGCTCTGTTTGGATACGATGCTTCCAAGTACCGGCAACAGCATGAAAATACCGTCAAAACTTTCCGACACGTATTTTTAAAAGGCTGGGATGCAACGCGTGAGATTGTTTCGTACCCGCCAGCAACTGGACAGTATGCTGTTTATACAAAACCAGAGTTCTTCCAAAATATTGACAACGTAATTCATAAATATGCCACTATTACAGACACTACAATTGGATCTTATGGCTATGACAGTGATGATGATGAAATTTCTTCTATGTGGTTTTGTAAAAGACAGTATAGAAAAGGAGAGGTGTTTGCATTTAATGTAACTCTGCATTATGACAGTACCCCAGTGGATAGTTGCCTCGAAATTGCACCTTTGTACCCGGCTGGAGACAAGAGATGGGAAAACTTTCACTTGCAAGATTTCCTCAAAGACCATAATAGTTCAGTCAATTTCAATAACTTGATTTATGCTGAACTGAAGTTTAGCCTCAAAACTGTGTTTTTAAAATCTCTGACAAGATTTGACAGTCCAGACTGTTTTCTCTTTGATATAGTGATCAAGTTTGACAATTCTCTTCATGATGGTCAAGTCCTGGTTTTTTTAAATGCTGACTCCAAAAAACTGATTTGTAATAGCAGCGTTCAGTATGTTGAAACAGATAAAGTTGATTACTACTGGAGGCAAGTTTTGAATGGCATAGTTATTCTTTTGTGTATTATGTCGTTAGCACTTTGTTGTAGATCGCTTTACAAAGGGCAGTTACTACGACAACAGACTATTGTATTTTTTAACAAACAATATGGTAAATCCTTATCCTTTCAGGATCAACTTGAATTTGTTGACTTTTGGTACGTGTTGATAACGGTTAACGATGGTTTGATAATTGTAGGTTCTGCAATGAAGTTTCAGATAGAACAAAAGATTATTGAGGGCGATCAGTATAATGTTTGTTCAATTTTACTTGGTACTGGAAACCTTCTCGTGTGGCTAGGTATACTGCGCTATCTGGGATTTTTCAAAAAATATAATGTTCTTATTCTGACCTTAAAAATGGCTCTACCTAACGTTTTACGATTTACTTTGTGTGTTATGCTACTGTACTGTGGATTCTGTTTCTGTGGTTGGGTTGTTTTGGGTCCCTATCACATCAAATTCCGCTTCTTGAGCACTACATCGGAGTGTCTGTTTGCCATGATGAATGGGGACGATTTGTTTGCAACCTTTGCCATCCTCAATACACACAGTGACCTTGTGTGGTGGTTCAGTAGGATCTATCTCTATGTGTTTATAAGTCTGTTTATTTATGTTGTTATTAGCTTGTTTATAGCAGTTATCATGGATTCGTATGACACCATAAAAAGGTATCACGAGCAAGGCTTTCCGAAGACGGATTTGCAAGACTTCATCTCGGAAAGTAACGAGGAAGCTACTAGTGGAGTGTATCGCCAAGATTCAACAAATAAACAGTTGATGGATTATTTGATAATGTGTTGTTTGCGACCGTGTCGGCAAAGGCAGAGAGAATATGAAGAGTTTTAAAAAAAAGATTTGTTTGCAACCTTTGCCATCCTCAATACACACAGTGACCTTGTGTGGTGGTTCAGTAGGATCTATCTCTATGTGTTTATAAGTCTGTTTATTTATGTTGTTATTAGCTTGTTTATAGCAGTTATCATGGATTCGTATGACACCATAAAAAGGTATCACGAACAAGGCTTTCCGAAGACGGACTTGCAAGACTTCATCTCGGAAAGTACCGAGGAAGCTACTAGTGGAGTGTATCGCCAAGATTCAACAAACAAACAGTTGATGGATTATTTGATAATGTGTTGTTTGCGACCGTGTCGGCAAAGGCAGAGAGAATATGAAGAGTTTTAAAAAAAAAGATTAGTTTGAGAACCAGTTAGTGATATAAATCATGTATTGCATCAAGTGTTTTCTTCTTCATTTTATACATGTTACCCATGACAAACATGTGATTCAACAGTAAAATTGTGTTTTTGTTAGGTTTACCGGAGTAAGATTGTCATTTCAATTAAAATTATCTCATCAAGTGTTTCCATTATGTAAGTATGTTTATGTTTCCATTATGTGAGTATGTTTATGTTTCCATTATGTGAGTATGTTTATGTTTCCATTATGTGAGTATGTTTATGTTTCCATTATGTGAGTATGTTTATGTTTCCATTATGTGAGTATGTTTATGTTTCCATTATGTGAGTATGTTTACAGGAAACTGATTAGAAAAGATTAGCATTTTTTATTAAAATACTAAAAAATTCGTGTGAGTTATTTTAAGGTGTTGTACATGACAGTGTATGCTGTGTAGTCAGAATAAGATGTATGTCATGTAAACAAAATATGATGTATGGCTTATAAACTGTCATGTAAACAAAATATGATGTATGGCTTATAAACTGTCATGTAAACAATATATATGATGTATGGCTTATAAACTGTCATGTAAACAATATATATGATGTATGGCTTATAAACTGTCATGTAGACAAAATATGTTGTTATGGCTTAT
>NW_013672117.1:3082-6977 GCF_000517525.1 Limulus polyphemus | reverse complement strand
CAAAATATGATGTATGGCTTATAAACTGTCATGTAAACAATATATATATGATGTATGGCTTATAAACTGTCATGTAAACTATGTTATGTAAACAAAAGATGCGTGGCATATAAACTGTCATGTAAACAAAATAAGATGTATGGTTTATAAACTTAAGTGTATATTATATAATTCTTGCTCTTGGAAAGGAATAGGTTTTGTTTTTTAAGGGCTTACATGTGGTATCTTTTATATAATATAGTAATTTCATAGACACAAATGTAACTTTTGTTTGCAATAAGGAATATATGTTTTACATTTTAAATACATGTATATGTGATATGTATATATATATAGCTGTATAATTTCTTCATTTACGGTACACAGGTAACTTTATCAATAGCAGCTATGTGTAAGTAGTTTATCTAATGTATCTGTTTATTTACTGAATTACCGTTAGGTTACATCTTAGGTCAAGGAGTATTTTATGTGGTGTTTTTCTCATCCTTATAGTTTGATTTCTATGTGGGAGGTAGGCTATATTCTTATACGTGAATTTAGATTATAAATATGTCCTTTCAACAAAAAATGAGTTAAACAATTATCCAGATCATTGAAATTGTTTATTTTTCCAAAATAATGACGATATCTTACAATGTGTAAAAATGCTTGAATTTTACTGCGTAAGAAGTGTAATCTTCATTTCGTGCTTTAATTTTATTTCATAACCAACTTGAAATAATTTCAGATTATTGCTGTGATTTAAACTACACAGGAGGAACTGATTTTCAGTTTAAAATAATTAGATAACCACATGAGACCCATAACTTAACTCATCGTTACATATACTTCTTATATTTAATTAATAACTATATGGATGTTGACTTAATGTTGGTCCTCAAGGCAGTTAAATTTCGTGCTGTACCTGTGTATTGATGGTTGTTATTTGGAATCTGCACAGTTAGAAAGGATCTGTATGGTTCTAAAATTATTAATTTGGAAATATTAAATATTTGAGTGACATATATATATACATCTATACCAGATTTTCTCCTTAGGCCTAGTGAGAAAATTAAGACTTATTGTTGATGCTGGTGAGATGACACTATCGTTACAACATTTAAATAATATTACAGCAGTGTTACTTCTTGACCAATCAGCATGAATGTTCTGCCCAAACAAGGAAAAACTATAATCTAACGGTATGTAAGTGTTAAATGTAGAAAGCATCGTGTAATAAAAACAGTTACTTTGTTGAGATTTGACAATTTTGTTAATGGTGATCAACAAAAGTTTGGTTTTCTAGTAACATTCACGTCTACCTCTAAATATTTGTGAAACTCTTTTATGGCACTGGTAAAGAAAATATATTCAGGTTTCTAGTTTGTAATTTATCTGAATGTGGGTTGAAACAGCAAGGTCAAATAAAGGCCATTTTAGTTTTAAAATAATCATTTTCTTTGTGTCGTACTTGACCTATGAACTTGAAATGAAAATTGATGTGTTTGTAAACAGCATGGCTAAGCTCAAGTTTATGGTGGGTTTTGCTATGAGCTTTCAAAGGTTTCTGTATTAACTCGAAAGATATTTATGTCTGCATTATTTTAATACAAAGTTATTTAAAGAGCATTCAAAAATTGGTGAATAGAAAAACCACAAGAATGAAATGACAAAAAAAGTGTATGAAATATATTGGTGATCTGATGCCTTTCTGTTAAGTGAAATACTTCAGTAAATAACTGTGATATGATCGGAAGATCTTACAGAATGATTATAAATAAAAGTAGAGGTATGAGAAGTAAATATTTTTAGGCATGTTTTATGTTTGTAGATTATAGATGTTCTTTGGTTTTACATAATTAAAAATCTCTTTGTCCATAAACCTGCAATGGTCTCCATTTGGATTTTGCTTCACATGTCATTGTTTAGGGTTTATTTCTGGTAAGTGTTGTTATCAAACCATTCTGTTGTTCACTTCATTTGTGTTTATGTTTAAATTGATTCTTAATCAACCCTGAAAGATCCTTTTTACAGATTGTTTAACATTTCTGAATCAGTTAATACTTTTAAATCTCTCTAAGAAAGCTTCAAACAAGCCCGAACGTCTTCACCTACACTGATTTGCTGGTTAACTTTTCCATTGAAAGCTTATTGACTTTAGACACACAAAAACTTAAGTTAGTTGTCTTAAATGTTCACATCTTAGCTTTTGAAGTATGTAATTGTTTATTGTGTATTTATAAAGTTTTATCTTTATCGATTCAACATGACTATTAAATATTGGTCATAAATAACTGGTTCATGACTGTTAAATGTTGGTACACAATGGATAATGTTAATACAAAACCATTAGGTATTGGTACCTAAGGAGTAGTTGTACATGACTGGTCAAGTTTGGTACATAATGGATAATGTTGATAAAAATTGATATGTAATAATAAGTAGTGTTGGTACAAGACTGGTATATAATAATAGGTAGTGTTGGTTCAAGACTGATATACATTGATATATAATAATAGGTAGTGTTGGTTCAAGACTGATATACATTGATATATAATAATAGGTAGTGTTGGTTCAAGATTGGTATACATTGGTATATAATAATAGGTAGTGTTGGTTCAAGACTGGTATACATTGATATATAATATTGGGTAGTGTTGGTTCAAGACTGGTATACATTGATATATAATATTGGGTAGTGTTGGTTCAAGACTGGTATACATTGGTATATAATAATAGGTAGTGTTGGTTCAAGACTGGTATACATTGGTATATAATAATAGGTAGTGTTGGTTCAAGACTGGTATACATTGATATATAATATTGGGTAGTGTTGGTTCAAGACTGGTATACATTGGTATATAATAATAGGTAGTGTTGGTTCAAGACTGGTATACATTGGTATATAATATTGGGTAGTGTTGGTTCAAGACTGGTATACATTGATATATAATAATAGGTAGTGTTGGATCAAGGCTGGTATATAATTATACCAATTATATAAATATAATTTCACTTTAGACAGGTTGATTTTCTCTACAGAAAGTTTACATGAACGGATATTCTCATCTTACACAGCATACTAAACCTCCTGACACATGGCATAAAAACATCTCCTCAGACGTAACATCCTCTAAATATAGCCGTTCAGTATCTAAAGAACCGTAGAAAGATATCAAGTACATCGCACACCAGAGGGCTGCGACACCGGATAATTATAAAATAGGGAAACTTGGTAATTATAAAGTCCAGAAAGGTGCTGAAGTCCTCATAAAGTCTGTTGAGAAAATGAAAAGTTGTCCACTCCAGACGTACACGTCAGATCCAGAAGTGCCAACTCTATCGAAAACGTTTTGTAAAACAAATCCTAATAGTTAATTTAAAAAGTTGTCCACTCCAGACGTACACGTCAATTCCAGAAGTGCCAACTCTATCGAAAACGTTTTGTAAAACAAATCCTAATAGTTAATTTAAAATGGTTTAGATATCAAAAGTTATTTAAATGTTAGTATGCAAAACAAAAAAATTAAAAATTATCACCGTATATAAACTAAACTTATAGAGGAGACAACAAGAATTATGAAATGACCATATAGACATTTCTAGGCCACTTGCTGGCAGTGAGGGAAGAGAGACATCATGTGGTGGAAATTATAATAAACTAGAAGATATTGAAGTGATAGTTTTTGGCACGTGATCTCTCCTTGAAAGGTCATAATGAGTAAGGGCCATGCTAACTGGCTAATTTGGTAGTGAGGTGTCTGTGTGTAAGTAAAAAGTTGATCAAACTGTAAGCTATACGAGCTTTTGCCGTCAAAGGTCAAGGTCATGTTGAGTATGGGTCATGCTAACTGGCTAATTTGGTAGTGAGGTGTCTGTGTGTAAGTAAAAAGTTGATCAAACTGTAAGCTATACG
>NW_013672117.1:0-2315 GCF_000517525.1 Limulus polyphemus | reverse complement strand
GTAAAAATCAAGGGGTTTTAACATAGAATCGACCATGTAAAAATCAAGGGGTTTTAACATGGAATCGACCATGTAAAAATCAAGGGGTTTTAACATAGAATCGACCATGTAAAAATCAAGGGGTTTTAACATGGAATCGACCATGTAAAAATCAAGGGGTATTAACATGGAATCGACCATGTAAAAATCAAGGGGTATTAACATAGAATCGACCATGTAAAAATCAAGGGGGTTTTCAGATGTAGTCCTGTCACTTAAAAGATCTGACCTTATTCTTTGGTTGCCATTTTTCCTGGCAAAAATGTGAATGTTTAATATTTTTAATGTAAAAACTCAAAATTTTCAAAGAAATATTAAAAACAACTTTCAAGGAAAAACTCAAAAATTTTTTATGAATTAAAACACAGGCCTGCGAATTTAAACTTCGTAAAATTTATTTTGGTTTTAATAACGGATTTTCCATAATTCAGCTACGCAGATTTCAAAACTAATATACATTTTTTTTCAATCACGTAAGGACTTTTTTGCAAATCAGGAAGAAAAAGAAACTTAGATCAAATTATTATTTCGTTTACCACAATGAACATTTTTTATTATTATGTTTGTTAACAAAAATACAAACAAACTGTATTATCAGTGATTTATTGTCCTTTTTATCAGCAAAATGCCATTCCATCACATTTTATGCATGTTTAGTATAGTTGTCTTGCTAGAAGCTGAGTCCCTGCTCGATCATTCATTTTCCTGAGGAAATGGAATGAATAACAAGGATTTGTCTGTACATGTTAACAGTCAGGGTGCCATCAATTTCGTGTAAATGACAGACACTGTTGGCTGAAATGTAGCCTCAGACTTCTACTGATACCCCAACACGCTTCTCTGAACATGTTGTATAATGAATATGAGAAAGCTCTTCTTCCTGGATTATGTTATCATTTTCTGGACTAAGGTGCGGTTCTTCTTTGCTGGACTATGATAACTAAGAGGACTAAGTTCAAAATTTAAATAATGTATTTTATCACAAATTATGTAAAACCTGCTTAACTGAGAAATTAACAGTTTTGTTTGTATTTCCAACAGAGTTTAGTAATGGTAGATAGCTGTGATTGGAAGCTTGGTGGCGATAGAAAGTTGTAAATGGAAGCTTGGTGGCGATAGAAAGCTGTGATTGGAAGCTTGGTGGCGATAGAAAGTTGTAAATGGAAGCTTGGTGGCGATAGAAAGTTGTAAATGGAAGCTTGGTGGCGATAGAAAGCTGTGATTAGAAGCTTGGTGGCGATAGAAAGCTGTAAATGGAAGCTTGGTGGCGATAGAAAGTTGTAAATACAAGCTTGGTGGCGATAGAAAGCTGTGATTGGAAGCTTGGTGGCGATAGAAAGCTGTAAATGGAAGCTAAGTGACGATAGAAAGCTGTGATTAGAAGCTTGGTGACGATAGAAAGCTGTGATTGGAAGCTTGGTGGCGATAGAAAAGCTGTGATTGGAAGCTTGGTGGCGATAGAAAGCTGTGATTGGAAGCTTGGTGGCGATAGAAAGCTGTGAATGGAAGCTTGGTGGCGATAAGGGTCTGATGTTGTGCTTTAGTTGCAATTTTTCTTGACAAAAAATGTGAATGTCCAAAACTGTGGAGTCATTAGCTAAATAAAGATATTTTTGCTGGGGGTATGGTCCAGGGTGGGTGGGTATGATAATAACCAACATGTGACACGACCCTTGGTCCAGTGTACCATCCTACCGAGGTTGTTTGAGATTGGTCCAAAGATCATGGAGAAGTTCACGAACAAACAATATATTTTTAAATACAGATTCAAAATTTCATGACTTCTATAATTATGTGACGTCTATTTGTGTAGTTTGTGATTAGCTCAGTATTCAAAATAATGTTGTTATATGTATTTTGCTTATTTTATTGTTACATGCAAAGCTACACAATGGGCTCTGTGCTCACCACAAGGACCAAACTCAAATTATAATTTTTAAGCCTACTGTTGAGCCAGTGGTGGTCAATATATTATTATTGGCTCCTGATGGTTTTCAATTGGGTTTCATCAAGCTACATGTGTTATAACTATATTTCATAATGACTAAAGGACTACATTAAGTTTCATGTGTTATGATATAACTATACCATATAATGAATATAAAGGACTACATTAAGTTTCATGTGTTATGATATAACTATACCATATAATGAATCTAAAGGACTACATTAAGTTTCATGTGTTATGATATAACTATACCATATAATGAATCTAAAGGACTACATTAAGTTTCATGTGTTATGATATAACTATACCATATAATGAATCTAAAGGA
>NW_013672116.1:28323-49682 GCF_000517525.1 Limulus polyphemus | reverse complement strand
ATGAAGAACTAAAGTTACACATAGTGAAGACTTGAAAGCATGACGAACTAAAGTTACACATAGTGAAGACTTGAAAGCATGACGAACTAAAGTTACACATAGTGAAGACTTGAAAGCATGAAGTACTAAAGTTACACATAGTGAAGACTTGAAAGCATGAAGAACTAAAGTTACACATAGTGAAGACTTCAAAATGTATCAGTTTTACGTGGCCAGAACTTTTTCCTGAGATTAGATATATTGTTATATGGATTATTTTAGAATTCAGTCAGGCTTGTGACATTTTTTCACAACAAAAAGCTGTAATAATAATAAAAATAATAATAATAGGTTCCAGATAGCTCTTATGGTGCAAGAAATCAGTCAGCATCACTTTCTATTACACAAATATAAAGGTGTAATGTATTTAGTTGGTTTTTTTGTATCTTAGTTTATGACAGATAAAATGAAGAATTATTGTTTTGAATATAGTTTTAACAGTAAGAATAAAGAAAACAAGTTAAATGTAGATACCATTACACTTGTATTGTTTCACTTTTTGTACTTCAAAACAGAAACTGTCCTTGTATAAATATATAATTGTAGTTTTTAGAAACATTTGCACAGCCTTAAATTTTCAGCATGAGGATGTATTGTATTAATGACCAATACCTCTCTTGATATTTCTTCATATTCAAACTGTCTCATATTTATATCATATATACATACAACCATTGGTGAGAACGGTAGGACTAGGAGACACAAGTATAAATTTTGGCAGGATAAGAGTGATCAACGGCTAAGACAGCTTTATTTTACTAACAGGATGTTTGATCTTTGGATGTGGTGGATGCAGTTAATTTGAGGTAGTTTAAGGAAAGGATTGATAAATATTTCAATGATAAAGGCTAGCTTTGAGTGTTTTTATTTTATTGTTTAGTTTAATGATTGGGGTGGTGCAGATGGACCAACAGGTCCCTTGTTATCCTCAAATTACATATAATTATGTAAATAAAGTATTTACATTAAGGTTTTGGTTGGCAGATATCACTGTCACAGGTAACTGCGTCAGCTATTAACAATGACAAAAACTAAACTATGTTTTTTAGTATCATTTCATCGTATAAAGAAAAATTTACAAACCATTTTGGGTCAAGTTGTGTAGTAGTGTTTTAGTTTTTAGAACGTAAAATGTGAATAACTTATGTCCGTAAAACTTAAATGTATACACAAAATATAGATATATGATCTATGCAAATATTGCTTATTATTCTTACTTTTTTATTTTACAAATTACCAAGGTTTTAAACATGTGAACATATTCAGTGGTTTAAGCACACTTGTTTGTATGGAAATATTTGTTTTTACAAATAAGAACTTGAGTGAGACAGAATTTGTAGATTACTATGAAGGTAAGTATAGAAAAAGATTTTTTGTGATCTACATTAGTTATCGATGTAATCAGTTACTAATGAAGATTTGGAGTGAGTACTTTCTACTTATCATCCAGTTTAGGATGTAATTGGTTACAAAAGGAGTTTAAAATTTGGAGGTGTCCTAGTTTTCTGCTTGATGATGATGTAATTCTAAAATTACAAAGGGAGGTTCAGGTTTGGTGATGTTACAGTTATCTGCTAGTTGAGGATGTAGTTGGTTACAAAGAGAGGTTCAGGTTTGGTGATGTTCCAATTATCTGCTAGTTGAGGATGTAGTTGGTTACAAAGAGAGGTTCAGGTTTGGTGATGTTCCAATTATCTGCTAGTTGAGGATGTAGTTGGTTACAAAGAGACGTTCAGATCTGGTGATGTTACAGTTATCTGCTAGTTGAGGATGTAGTTGGTTACAAAGAGAGGTTCAGATTTGGTGATGTTACAGTTATCTGTTAGTTGAGGATGTAGTTGGTTACAAAGAGAGGTTCAGGATTGGTGATGTTACAGTTATCTGTTAGTTGAGGATGTAGTTGGTTACAAAGAAAGGTTCAGTATTGGTGATGTTACAGTTATCTGCTAGTTGAGGATGTAGTTGGATACAAAGAGAGGTTCAGGTTTGGTGATGTTACAGTTATCTGCTAGTTGAGGATGTAGTTGGTTACAAAGAGAGGTTCAGGTTTGGTGATGTAACAGTTATCTGCTAATTGAGGATGTAGTTAGTTACAAAGAGAGGTTCAGGTTTGGTGATTTTATAGTTATCTGCTAGTTGAGGATGTAGTTGGTTACAAAGAGAGGTTCAGGTTTGGTGATGTTACACTTTTCTGCTAGTTGAGGAGTTAGTTCATTACAAAGCATTGTTCAGATTTGGTGATGTTACAGTTATCTTCTAGATGAGGATGTAGTTGGTTAAATTCTAAAGTGAGTTTGAGATTTTGGTTGTGTTCTTCTTATCTGCCATTTGAGGATATAAGTAGTTGGATAAGGAGGTTCAGATTTAGTTGTGTTCCAATTATTTACTATTTGATGATGTAATTGGATAGAAAGAGAGGTTCAGATTTGGTAGTGTTCCAGTTATCTCCAAGTTGAGTATGTAGTTGGTTACAAACAGAGTTTCAAAATGGGTGATATTCTGTTTATCTGTTAGGTGTAAATATAATTACTTACAAAGGAAGGGTCAAAGTCTGTTGCTAATGAGGGAAGGTTTGAAGTGGATGGTGCACTATTCATCTGCTGTGGGCACAGTCAGTTACAAAATAAAGGTACAAAGTTCTTTGGTGCTATAATTCTCATATAGTTGCGTATTGTATAGTCATGTTGCAGAGTAATGTTCATAGTGGATAGTTTTCTAATTATTTTCTAACAACAGACATCCATAATGCGGAAGATATTTTTATAATTAATTCCCACTGTTCTTTAAGGTGATGTGTAAAACTTTGGTGGTGTATAGTAAACTATTTTTTATACTATTTTTTTTCTGTTATTTCAGGCAGCACTTGATCTACGGGCAATGGAAGAAGCTGTGTCTACTTACAGAACTAATTCAACCAGGTATGTACCAATTTCATGTATATTATTATTAGTTTACAGGGCTTGATTTTAAAGAAATTTCCAGGTTGTCCCCCCCAAAAAAAACAAAACAAACAAGTACATAGACCCTCAAAACAGATCCAAGAAGTTTCGTTACATTGGAAACAAAAATCCCAAACCAAGTAAATGTTACATAGCATCTTAAGGAAACAAACAATCAGTGACCTGTAAAACCTTTAAACAGAACAGTGATCATTGCCAATGAGGTTGTGTTTTCATTCTAACCAGCTTGGCCTGCCACCAGGTACAGTAAAGTACAGCCATATGTAAGACTATACTTGCATCTTAACTCTCACACATACTTCTATACCATACTACGTATGCAATACCTGAGTACTGTACATGTACACACACACACACACAGTTGATATGTATTGTCGTTGATACTCGTATTTTGTATTGACCTCTAGAGAGGTAAAGCTAGCCGTATTTTATTTGTTGTTATTCTGTTTAGTACTGAACAAAACTTTCATAAAATTTTGTTTGCAGTTATCATTATTATGCTCTGTTTAATTCGTGGATTTTCCTGCTTTGCCCATGGTAGCTAGGCCTTCTGTATTACCTTGACTCCATTGGGCATGTCTGTCCAACATTAGATTTACGTCTATATGCACGTAATCGAAAGGGGGTTAGTATTTCAACTATTATGATTAACATTGAAAATTCTAAGTTTGGTTTTGTAAATTGATTGTTTTATTTTCTATCATAGGTTTAACAGTAAGTTGAGAAAGCCATGTTAATTTTATTGTCATAAGCATCTATACTAGAAATTAATCTCACTAAATATTCGTGCTATTGGCACTTGTTTTCGTTGAGAATTCCACCTGCCCATATATATGAAAACAAACATCGCACAATGCAATGTGTGGTAATGTAACTAACTGAGATAACATTGTACTGTGTTATGACACAGTCATTCGTGCTCAGTTGAATTCCATTCAAACTTACATGCATAAAGCAGCAAAGAAGCATAGCTTTTCCACAATAGACAGTTAAGTGACAAGAATTCAATCTCAAAAGCAAACTTTTCCTAACATTTTCAGCCCCTTTTGGTGGATTGTATCAACATTTCTCTTGTACAAAGAACAATCTTTTTTTGAACAAAAAAGGACCATTAGATATTTTTGTGGGGTTTTAAATTTCGAGTCTTTATTAAGGGAATTTACCGATTATTTTGGTCAGGATCAGAGTCGAACATTACATGTGTCGTGTGAGCATGGATATTTGTACAGTGAACTGCAATGCTTTTTTGAGTAAGGGCCTGTTCCAGGGTGCTAGTCATCCGTCAGACAACATGGAGGTTTAACTTTGTCGTCCGTCGGACATGGGGGTTTAACTTGGTCATTTGTTGGACAACGTGGGGGGTTAACTTGGTCGTCCGTCAGACAACATGGGGGTTTAACTAGGTTGTCCGTCTGACAACATGGGGGTTTAACTAGGGCGTCCGTCAGACAACATGGGGGTTTAACTTGGTTGTCCGTCAGACAACATGGGGGTTTAACTAGGTCGTCCGTCAGACAACATGGGGGTTTAACTAGGTCGTCCGTCAGACAACATGGGGGTTTAACTTGGTCGTCCGTCAGACAACATGGGGGTTAACTTGGTCGTCCGTCTGACAACGTGGGGGGTTAACTTGGTCGTCCGTCTGACAACGTGGGGGGTTAACTTGGTCGTCCGTCAGACAACATGGGGGGTTAACTTGGTCATCCGTCAGACAACGTGGGGGGTTAACTTGGTCGTCCGTCAGACAACATGGGGGTTTAACTTGGTCGTCCGAGTAAGTTTTCAGTCATCTCGGATGACCATTAAAATCGAGTGATGATTTGACAAAATACTAAGTTAATAAAAACAGGTATGTAATATTTTTTTTGTATATACTGTATTATTAATATGATGAAAATATAGAACTAATTCAAGAAGGTGTGTACTTGTTTCATGAATGTTGTAACATTAGAAAGACAAAAGTAGTCCTGTGAGGTGTACACTAATTTCTTGTATATTACATCTTTAGTAAGAGGGAAAAACAATTACTTCAGTTAGATATATGTATAATTCAGTTGCAATTTTACTAAGATAAAAAATACACGTTAACATAACTAATTCAACTTGATTAACATACATTGTATCAACAATATTAAAGAAATACATAGCGTAGTTAATAAGGTTCATGTTTACCATTATTAATAACTTTGGACCTACAGTAAGCTACCATACATGTCAATATTAAAATTACTGATATCCAGTTTGCTCCTGAAGATGAAAGGTCCACCTGTTGAAAGCGCACAGGTTATAGGGTATTGTATCTTTGTGTTAAAGGGATTTCTTTAACCTACTGTTTTTCTAACATCATGAAGAAAGTGAGATATATTAAGAAGACAGTCTTGCACAAGAAACTCATGAGAATTACTTAATGTCCTGTACCATTGATAAAACTCATAAAATGTTCGAGAGAACTGTTGTTTTTATAGTCACATTGCATTTAAGCTTTTTACTATAAGGTTTTCAAAGAACATATGAAACAAAATCTCATATTCTTACTTACAGTAAACACTTCATGAAATGTAGAAAATTCCTTGAACCATTTGCTGCAACCAAAGATAATGAGTAAGTACCCATTTATAGCATTGTTCACCTCTTTAATGAAGATCCCATTTGTATAGTTTTGTCCTTCACCCTTAGAACCTGTTTTTATAGCATTGGTCAGTTATTTTACTAAAACCCTTTTTCTGTTGTACTTGGACTCAATTTTTATAGTTTAATTCATCTGTTTTACTAAGACCCTGTTTTTCATGTTATATTGCTTAATGTTTTTTTAAAAGCCCTGCTTTTATAACATTGCTTGGCTTTTAAAAGAGGTTATAATTTCATTGTATAGGTCACTGGTTATGCCACATTTGGAATATTGTATTCAGTCTTGGGCTTTTTACCTTAGGAAAGGGTTACTAGAATGATGCCTGGGATGGAGGGGTTGTGAGAATAGTAGGACTAGGGGACACAAGTATAAATTTTGGTAGGGTAGGAGTCATCTTCAATTAAGACAGTTTTTTTTCTAATGGGATGGTTGGCCTTTGGAATGGGTTGCCTTCAGATGTTGTGGAAGCAGTAAATTTAACTGAGTTTAAGAGAAAGGTTGATAAGTATATGAATGATAAGGGCTAGTTTTAAGATTATTTATTAATAGTTTTGGTTTAGTTTAGAAGATGGAACTCATGTTATGATAATGTTACGTCTCCGTTCCTTAGTTAATTTTCCGTATAATTTCTTTCCGAAGAAACTTTAGCGATACAAGTCCTTTCTCAAATAAAACTGGTTTATTCTTTCTGAATACAACTTTGCAATACACTTAATTTCCACAGTCGCGCTGTAACAAACGCTATAATTCACAATGAACGTCTCACGTGCTCAACTCAACTGTCAATTACACACCTTGTTGCCGTCATGTCTTGACCATCTTATATGTACAAGAATAACAAAATCTAGTAAACTCCCGAGACTTCAGAAAGGGACGTGAACGTTCGAAAATATGACGTGTTACTAGCGTCACGTGACCCTCACTGTCGTAACAATAAGTATGTCCCAGTTTTATAGTTTATTGTTTGTCTTTTTACCAAGACATATTTTATAATATTCTATTCCAGGTAGGAAAAGTTGATCAACATACACACTTAGATGATGACATTTTTTGATGAAACTATTCCTTTATTTATCATCCTTGTACTAGCTTCCAGTTTTTTTATAGAATATTGTTTAACGTCTTACTGAGCCCCATTTTTTGCTTTTCTAGTCCACCCTAGAAATCCTAGTTGTTGACTGCATTCAGTCTCCAAACTTGTTTTTGAGTCTTAAATTCCAAAAGCTGAAATTGCAACTTGCAATTGTTTTAGTAAATCATGTTTCTAATATAACAATGGTTCCATGATTACTTACATTAATTATTTTCTTCTAGTTACTTTGTATTCACAGTTCTCAATTTTTTAGTAAGTACTGGATTCATCACATTTTTTTTCTTTTAATCAAAAACTTGATTGCAACCTAGTCTCAGTCTTAATGATAATTCTGTTCTTTCACTTCTAACTGAAGCCTGATTGTAACCTAATCGCAGTACTGATCATACTGTTAATTCCTACATTTTGAATCTTTTCATTAAGTTCTAGTATTTTCTTTTTTAGGTTTGTAGAGGAACATTTGAAGATGTTTAAAAACCATATGAGACTACAGCTGTTGTGTTTTAAAGAAAATGAAATTATAACTGTGTAGCTGTCTGTGTTATAAAATTAAAGTTTCTACCACTGAACTCACAAATGTGTGTATTCTTAAAGATGGTCAACTGGACATTTTCTGCCATTCTTTGAAGGTTGAAAACATCATTAAAAAAGTTTTCAATATTTGTTGTTTTTTCTGAAGAGCAGGAAATATGATTTACAAGAGTATCAAAACTATTAAGATGGAAATAATTCATTGGCAGTTTTTAAGTTTATGTATCAAAATACATTCTAAAAAGTATTATAACTTGTAATAACTTCATAAATTAATTATCAACAATATATCAATATTATAAACAGTTTTGTGAAATTACAGTGCAGGTTTATAGGTATGTTGGACTGTGAATCTGAGCACCCATGAAGCATGTTATGTTGCCTCAAAATTTTGATCCACACGTTGGAGCCAGGAATGCAATATAAGGATGGTGGTTAAATTATTCGAAGAGTTGGTGCCGTAAACTAGCTACTTTCACTGTTTTATATAGTAATTGGAGTCACATTACAGTTAACCTTACATTAATGGCTGTGATATACAACAGTTTAATGTAAAATAACAACAGTCTTATAATATCTATGTTGTTTTGAGTCCAGTTTACATCACCATACATATATATATATATATATATATATATATATAGTGATATCCAGACAGTTCGTATGAACTACTTTTGGTAGAAGAAAGTGTCAGATGCTGTTACAAAATGTTGTTAGTACACTGTTCTACCAAACCTGTATTTCTAAGTTTATTGTGATGCTCCTGTCACAACTATAAATGTTGTTAGTACACTGTTTTACCAAACCTGTATTTCTAAGTTTAGTGTGATGCTTCTATCACAACTATAAGTTTTGAGAACTTGTTAGTTCAGTTTGTGCCAAGCCAGCATTTCTGTTCTGTCAGTTATGTTTACAACTACAATAGTTTTGAAATCTTATTAGTATCAGAACCTGTAAATATTACCGAATATCCTGCAAATAGTTCACAGTTATTTTCTCTTGTGTTATAGAATCACTATTCAACATCCACTGATGGGAAATTAAGTAAAAGTTTTTTAGAGAAACAGAATAACAGCTTTAGGACTTGACAAATAATAGACAATTTTTGTAGCTAACATGGTGTTTGTTAAATGTCTCAAGTGTTTCACTGTGTGTAGAAATATCTCATAATTCAAAAATGGTCTTAAATTAAATGCCTCCTGTATCTATGATTAAGATCCTTTTTTTTTACTTTTAGTGTGTTTATATGACGTTATATTAATCAAAATCAAACTAGCCAGAAAGGACCTTGATACAATTATTTATTACACAATAATTCAAAATGCCACAGTTCTACATAGAAATGTAAACACTGATATCTCTAAACCAGTAAAAACGTAAAATATTAAATGAAGTGCTTTCTAAACATCCCTCAGGCCTAAATCAGTAGAGATGTAGTCTCACCATGTAGTTTACTAGGAACAAAGTTAATAACGGGTAAACTGTACAGTTCATAGTGAGTTAAGTATCACTTTTAATTACACCATTCAATACTACTGTTGGTAATGTTTTTTAACAAAGAAATCACACTATACTTAATTTGTGTTTCATGTGGCACTGAACCCTGGTTAGAATCTTATATTTTAACTATCAGTTTTGTTTGCTTTATTCTTATAATATAAAACATTATTTGATTATGTAAATAGGCCTTAATTTCTTTATAAAAAACTGAAACAATGACCACAAGTTACCATAAAAAACGTGTGTTTTAAAGCTAGTTTTCAGCAATAATAAGTTACGTACATCAAAATTAAAATTCTTACTGTTTCCTTTCCATTATAAAATTATAACATAAGTATTTTATTGAAGTTTCAAGATAAAATAAAACAATCTTATCCACCAGTATATTTCAAGCAGCTCTTAATTTATTTCTGATTTTACTTATTTAAAAGAGGTGTGACTGGCAAAGTTAATATGAAAAACTAATTTTAGTTACAAAATAAAACTAAGTTCAATTTTCCATGGTAGTGTTTGAATAACAAGGCTAAGGTTATTCACAACACTATGTAAAGTACACTTATCACCTTCAGATTTAAATAAAATACTAGTATTAGCAGCCTGCGAGTAATTTATTAAAAAATCACATTGATACTTTAGCTTTATTTCTCTACGTCTGAAGGTATAAAATCATTTGAATAATAGCAGGAATAAGAAACAATTACAATATAAAACATTATATTTGAAGCATGCAATCCATGAAGGTGGAAGTTTTATGAAATCTCTTTCTGTTATACTAGAGAATTAACGGCTTTGCTGAAAAATCACGTACATTTTTACAATCATGTGTAATACTAACAGTTTCTCAATAAATTAGGAAAAACAAAATTATAAATCAAAATATGTTCCTGAGAATGAATGAATGCTTCACAAAAAGAAAAGAAAAAACAGTACTGATGCTGTGAACATATGTTGTAACTTGTTTCACTCTCCAGAATTACCAAGCTATGAAATTAACGTTTTACATAATGAGAATTTTTCAGCATATTCTATTTTGCTTCCATGAGCCGTTTCTTCAGTTGTAGTTGATTTCATTATTACTGGGATAAATCAGGTACATTGGATGAATTTTACTAAATCGTTGAAATACAAACTCTTACTGTGAACCACCTCTACAGGGCTAGCCGAATTCATTAATATTCTAATTGATTAACAACTATCAACCTAACCACTTCAACTGGAACATCTAATAGATTATAATAAAAGCTTTGTAAAATAACATCTTTCTCTCACAAGAGAAAACCACATCCAGAAATAGATGTGTGGTTTGTAGTTTCTTTACAACCTTGTATATGTTAGTCACAAACCAGCCATAAGGTTTGTTTTAAACTTACCATGTTCTCTTACTGCTATATGTCTCTACAAAACCACATCTAGATTACGCACAAGTCCACCCATGTGGAGGGAACAACTATATGGTTTTGGTAGATCTTGGTATGAGCAGCCAAGTAAATTATAAAATGGGATCAGATGTGAAGATTAAATCACATTAATGCTTTGAGAAAGGAGGTTTATTTGTCACTGCTGCGAAGTACTGTAGTTTGGAACGTCCAAAACTGAACAAAGACAGACTGAAATAAGACAACAGCAGCAGAGAGAGAAGTGCACAAGAAGGCATATAGGATTAAATTAAAATGATTTATAATTTTCGTGAAACTAGCAGACTGGATACAGAAAAAAAATGCTGCTCTATATCAAAAACAGGGTCAATGTAACAGGGTATCTTCCAGATTTGCAAAAGCACAAGAACCAAGTCCACTTCTGGACATGAGCTTGACCACTTCCTGTGCGTGAGCTAAGGCAAGTTCTAAAGGTGGCTGGCGTGGTAGATTGTGAGATTCTGCACAAAGAAAATGTAGTGTCAGTCTTAAAAATTAAAAATCACAATTAAGGTAATATATCTTTACAAGAGATTTTCACACATAAAATGAGCAGATGACTAGTATAAAACATCCATCACTAGAACAGCTGTTTCTACAAATAAGTGCATGTATGAAATATTTTAACCAAACTTCTGATACTGAGCACATTCTCATAGTCTGCATTATCCTTATTTTTTAAGTCAAGTAATTTACCAGAAGTGTAGACATGTGAGGTTAAAAATACAGAGGTATAAGTAAATTCACTGATACACCCAGCATTACTCCTACAGCTCCTATAATTTAACTGTTGAGTTCTAGAATCGTCAGACACCTATACATAAACACAACTTAATAATTTAACTGTTGAGTTCTAGAACCATAAGACACCTATACATAAACACAACTTAATAATTTAACTGTTGAGTTCTAGAACCATAAGACACTTATACATAAACACAACTTAATAATTTAACTGTTGAGTTCTAGAGTCATAAGACACCTATACATAAACACAACTTAATAATTTAACTGTTGAGTTCTAGAACCATAAGACACTTATACATAAACACAACTTAATAATTTAACTGTTGAGTTCTAGAGTCATAAGACACCTATACATAAACACAACTTAATAATTTAACTGTTGAGTTATAGAATCATAAGACACCTATACATAAACACAACTCCTATAATTTAACTGTTGGGTTATAGAACCATAAGACACTGAGCTACATATAAACATAATTCCTATAATTTAACTGTTGGTTTCTAGAATCATAACAGATAATTACACAAAAGTTATAATTTTCCCATACTATAAAATGTATTTCTGATAGGTACTTACCACCTCTCACGTAAATAACTATGTTGCCCTCTGTATGCAAAACTCAATTCCGGAAAACATAAAAGTTAGTAAGATAAAAGGATGTGCCTCCAGGTGTAGAGTGGCTAGAGCATGACGGACTGTATACGGCAAGTCAACTACAACCAATACCCATGCTGTTGGGAACCGACATCCACAGGGAGGTAGGATCATGCTATTGGCAAGTTGACTACAATCCAAAACCCATGCTGCTTGGAACTGACATCCACAGGGAGTTAGGATGAGGATCATACCGTTGGCAAGTTGACTACAATCCAAAACCCATGCTGCTGGGAACCGACATCCACAGGGATGTAGGATGAGGATCATACCATTGGCAAGTTGACTACAATCCAAAACCCATGATGCTGGGAACCGACATCCACAGGGTTGTAGAATGAGGATCATACCAGTGGCAAGTCAATTACAATCCAAAACCCAGCCATCAGGTGGGGGTAGGAAAGAGGATCATACTGTCTTCACCTCAAGTTCATGAGACCGGAGGGAATCAAGAACCCCTCGATCCACGAACGAGCATACGGTGTTGTTTTATAACAATGTGTGAAATTGAATGATCGTTTTGGGAACCCGACATCAAAAAAATGTCTGTCTAATGTAAACCATCTCACTTAAATATATAATGACAAGAACCACCCAGAGTGTAGGAACATCCTTGGAATAATAATCATAGAGGAATAGTGGAGGAACCATTGTAATCTGTAAATACTTCCATCATGATCCACTCCATGGATGAAGTAACAACAGTAGAAATGAATGAGGGAATAGAGACATATGTAATACATGTGTGAGGACTTATGTTGATTGGTTCAACTCTAAATCCAAAATGCAGCCACCGGAAACCGACATCCATGTGGGGGTAGGATGTAGGTTCACAATCTCATCATCTACACCAGCAGAACACCACTGCCCTACTCTCAACTAAATGGTTTTATAATAATTTACATATATTACTTGTATTTCATTATCACATTCAGGATGATGTTTCCATAGTCCACCACCCCAGTGGCTTGGAACTGGAAAGTGAGAAGGACTCTCAAACTCTACTAAAAGAAGAGGGGGAAGAAAGCACGGTGGAGAGTCCAGAGGAAATGACAACATCTGAGACAGTGCAATGAGTGAACAAAAAACACTATTTTGAAAAGCAGACCATACCAATTTCTTAAATACAATGGGCAGCTATCCCCTTTTGCTTTACACATGTAGTCCATGGGTGAGTACGGTCCAGGATGGGCAAACTTATGAAGCAAACCTATTGTGAGGATAAACCTACAAGCAATCTTGTGGAATCCCCCATTTCCGCAGTGTGTGGCCATGAAATTATAATGGTTAAGTCATCATGGCCTTATAGTGTGACTTTTACTAGTTTAAGTATACCTGGACAGGCACTACTCGCCACAGAGCAGGATCCATAAAGAAAAATAGAGGGAGATGCCCCTGAAAATAAGAAGTATATATATTAAAAGGTAACTTACCCAACCACAGTCTCATGAAAGAGTGAAGGATGGCAACAGGTGGATGATGGTACCTGACAAGGACGAAACATCTACCCAAAGTAAAGAATGGGAGATGAACATAAGAGTAGTAATTCCAATGCTCGAGAGACAAAGTACCTCCAACAGATGACAGCTTGGATATGCAGGGAAAAGGATACGAGGAAAAAAAGGCCAATCGGATCACAATCCAAACCCAATGGGTCAGGGATGAAAGGAAAAAAAAAAACACAGACAAATCATGGGAGATGGATTCAACAGAAAAACATTAAAAATAATGAAGCAACCCAAAGCATGTACTGGACCAACAAGTTCATCTGGAACCAATCGAGAAGAAATGTGGAATATGGTAAAAAAATAGAGAAGTTGAAAGGAATATACCAGACGAACCACAAAATGGAGGTAAATAAAAATTATCCATAACCAAAGAAACAATCAAGCCAAACAGCAGAGAAACCCAGATTTGTGCCATCCAGGAATTCATTTAGAAAAACCTGAACTGGAGTGAGATGGATGAACAAACATTTTGGGAAAAAATGATGGAAGGAAAAAAACTAACATGAGAAACTGGATGTAATCCTGTCTAAACATATCAACAGCCAGAGCAAGGGGGTGATGAACTTGAGACCAATAACAAAAGAGGGAATTGATAAAATATTCAAAAACTTAATGTGGAGGAGTACCCCACAGGAGGTAGAGCCATAAAAAATTTGGAGAATTGAGAGGTCACTCCTGGGGAGAAAATGTGATGGGACTGAAAAGGCAATGAGCAACGAGGACAAAAACCTGGAACATGACCCTTCAGGAAATGCACATGAAGTGTGTTGGTTCAAAAAGAGGAGATCCACTGTCTACCACAAAAGGAACAAGAAAGAATGTACCCTTGGTGAGAAACAGAAGCCACCACTGTTGATTAAATGAAATGAGACATGATCAGTCAAATCCACAAAACACTGAGTAAACTAAAGCACACTGGACTGGATGAAGTGCCAGGGTTTGAAGGGAATAAGACTATTTGCCTGGAGACCATAGTCCTGAAGCCTCCTACAGATTAAACACATCTCCAACCAATGGAGATGAGCATCAGGGAAGAGAAACAATCCAGAGGAAGGGGAGGAAGCAGGAAACTCGACATCATGGGGGATATGAACATCTATCAACTCATATAGAAGAAAAGGGAAGAAACAAATTAAGAAGAAAATTAATGGATGGTCCTGATAGAGGGGTGTGTAAAAATACATTTTAGAACAAAAGGTGACTAATATTGGGAGCAGGTAGGGTGGATGGTAGGAAATTAACAGACACTTGTTAAGCCTAAGATAGCAAGATATTTAACTTAATGATAATCCTCAAGTATAACTACAAGAAAACTGAAAATAACAGACATGTTTTAAGCCTACTCAAACAGTGCAGGACAAAGGACATCACTAAGCTCTAAAATAAAAATCTTAACCTAACAATATATATAATATTGAAAATGAAATAAATAGGAATTTTTAAATTAAGCGTGTATTAACAATAACCTATATATAAGACGTTATGTGTGGAAGAAAAACAATATAGTTAAACGAATGATTGATATCCCAGTCAGATGAATTACAGGTAATCCTAAAATAACAAAGACCCCTAGTATCAGTAGTATAGGAGAAAGGATACATGCAAGCCTAATTTCTAACCTGAACTGGGCTATGAGTATCGATTAAACTAATGAAACTTATAAAATTCAAATAACTACAGATAATAATATTAAAAGTATTCAAAAACCATAACAATATAATGTCTTATCTTTTGAAAGGCGGCAGACTGTATGTCAAAATGTGTGAGCCTCCAAACTTGAGGCGAGACCTGACGAGTATCAGCTACTTGGACGACCAATCTCCCGACAAAGTAAAGCCAAAAATCTTCCCATGGAGTACCACGACCTGAAGCCAGTGTAAATGTGCGAATAGAACATATAACCTCCAAAGTGGTAACATAGATTGCAAAATGAATAACCAAACACAACTATATTGGCAGAAACAAAGAAAAAGTTTTTTATATTCCTTAACCAGGTAGGAATATAAAATAATTCTGCCTTGGAATAAATCAACAAGTTATAAATATCACTATCGTATGATAAAGAATACACTTGTTGAGAAAAATTAATACAAAGACATGGAAAAAAATCAAAATGAAACACTTGAAAAAAGAACAAACTAAATGTTAGAACACAAATACTGGCAAACAAGAAGTGATAGTTCGGTAGAACTGAATAGAGGGAGTTACATGCGTTAGAGTGTATGTCGCACTCTTATTGGTGGAGGGTTGTCGCATGATGACTTGCATGTGAGGCGCATCGTAATTAGTCAATTTCAGATGTGGGAGATTCAAGGCTTATGGCATGCATAAATTGTTTTTACATATAGAGGGCAGCACTGAACAAGAATAGCTATTTATGTGAGAAGAGGTAATGTACCATATTGGAAACACAATTATTACAACTTACTTGTTGGGTTCGTCAACCATAAAACACCTATACATAAACATAACTCTTATAATTTAATTGTTGGGTTCTAGAACCATAAGACAACTACACATAAACATAACTCTTATAATTTAATTGTTGGGTTCTAGAAACATAAGACAACTACACATAAACATAACTCTTATCTACACATAAACATAACTCTTATAATTTAACTGTTGGGTTCTAGAAACATAAGAAACTTATCTACACATAAACATAACTCATATAATTTAACAGCTGGGTTCTAGAAACATAAGACAACTACACATAAACACAACTCTTATAATTTAACTGTTGGGTTCTAGAAACATAAGAAACTTATCTACACATAAACATAACTCATATAATTTAACTGTTGGGTTATAGAAACATAAGAAACTTATCTACACATAAACACAACTCATATAATTTAACTGTTGGGTTATAGAAACATAAGAAACTTATCTACACATAAACATAACCCTTATAATTTAATTGTTGGGTTCTAGAACCATAAGACAACTACACATAAACATAACTCTTATAATTTAATTGTTGGGTTCTAGAAACATAAGAAACTTATCTACACATAAACATAACTCATATAATTTAACTATACATAAACACAACTCATATAATTTAACTGTTGGTTTCTAGAACCATAAGAAACTTATCTACACATAAACATAACTCCTATAATTTAACTGTTGGGTTCTAGAACCATAAGACAACTACACATAAACACAACTCTTATAATTTAACTGTTGGGTTATAGAAACATAAGAAACTTATCTACACATAAATATAACTCCTATAATTTAACTGTTGGGTTCTAGAAACATAAGACAACTACACATAAACACAACTCATATAATTTAACTGTTGGGTTAGACACATACCTAAAATTGTACTGTTGAGTGCAGCACACACAGGTTCTCTCTGAACTGGATCCATCTGATGTCCTACTGGGCTATTCCATGGGTCTGAGTATGCTAAGAGGCTGAAGGCATCCTGTCATGGATAACAAACTATTGGACTAAACACTAAAAATGTATATGATTTTATACATGGAAACTTAACAGAAAACAGATTACTCTTAATAATATTATAAATGTTTAAATATCTAGCATTAGGCCTAATATTTATGCTAAAAAATTAAATGTCTTATAATTCTTGAGCTAGAATCACTTATTTTATGATTGTTATCAATTCATTTGTAGTCTGGAAAAGAGCAATTCTTGCTCAAAATGTTAATTTGTTTCACAGCTTTAAGCAGATTCACTCCTTAAAAATTACTCTTAAGTTTTATCATGAACTCAGAAATTACTAGAACTTTTTACATGGTTTAAACAATTGTTTAACATCCAGAGATTTTATGTGATAAAACAAATAACTAAAAGTTACACATCTATCAGACATATATTTAAAATTTTACAAGTTCTAGTACATTACAAACAAAGCCAACTGAAAATTACCATGGTGTATGTCAATACATGTTGTTATCAACGGAGCTACATTACAGGTCCACGAGTCATGCAACATTCAAAAATATTTCAATATAAGGCTCAGAAACATAACATTCACAAATATTCTAACATAGGACACAAAGATACATAATATTAAGAGGTGTTTCAACATAAGATGTATTTGACATTTATAAACCATACAACACTGGGCATGAAAATGTACCATTTACAAATGTTACAACACAGACTGCACAGATATATAATATCTGCAAATATTCTTATCTAATATTAGCAGATGTTCCAGCATAAGACACACGTCTAAACGTGTCCAATGTTTCTAGTGTTATTAATATTTTGATGTGTAAATATCTGAACATGTCCAATGTTTCTAGTGTTATTAATCTTTTGATGTGTAAATATTTGAACGTGTTCAATGTTTCTAGTGTTATTAATATTTTGATGTGTAAATATCTGAACGTGTCCAATGTTTCTAGTGTTATTAATCTATTGATGTGTAAATATCTGAATGTGTCCAATGTTTCTAGTGTTATTAATCTATTGATGTGTAAATATCTGAACGTGTCCAATGTTTCTAGTGTTATTAATCTATTGATGTGTAAATATTTGAATGTGTCCAATGTTTCTAGTGTTATTAATCTATTGATGTGTAAATATCTGAATGTGTCCAATGTTTCTAGTGTTATTAATCTATTGATGTGTAAATATCGAACGTGTCCAATGTTTCTAGTGTTATTAATCTTTCGCTGTGTAAATGTCTGAACGTGTCCAATGTTTCTAGTATTATTAATATTTTGATGTGTGATGACACACCAAATCCAATTTCTCCAGCGTTATATGCATTAATAAAATATTCACATATTCTCAACTAAAACTATATATATTTATATATATATATCCTTACCTGCAACATTTTTTTGTTAGTTTCATTAGTTCCAAACTCCCTCTTTAGTTGTACACTAAATGAATGAAGCTCTCGTCCAAACTGTAGCATTCGTTCTAGTGCTAATTGACTCCCTCCACACATAAGTCTCCGTGGTGGGTCAACATCTAGGATACATCAGGTCAACATCAATAAAGTGATTAGCTAAACACACTGCAAATAGTAATCAGCTTAAAATGTGCCTTAAGTAGTAACCAATTTAACAAACATAATAAAAGTAGTAGCCAATTTAAAAACAAGTCACAAGAAGTAACCAATTAAAATCACTTCAAGTTTAAAAACCATATTTTAGAATGCACACTTCATAATTATAGCCTAACTAAACAATATGCTGATTATAGTGAAAAACAATTTCATAAGACACTTATTAACTTCATTATCAATATATATGTATAAAAAATATTTTCATATTTAATCAACAATACCTAGATGACACACATGTACAAAATACTTATATACAGAATGTACCATAAACAGTTATTAATATGATACATAATACCTCAATAATATACATATATATGGGAAGGGAACATAACAGTCTTTTCGGGTCATAAAGATGTGTTTAGATCAAAGATTTAGAAATTCTACAATGGAGATATCATTTGCATTTAATGGCATTGATAAACAAAGGAATATGTATCAACTTGGGATACCAAGACCATACAGAAAGGAAATTGCAACAAATCATACTCTAGCCATGATAAGTAAAGTATGATGTCTTGTAATAGGTGATAATCCACAAACATAAAGGTTAGTTAATAATGTTAGTTTTGAAAATACTAAGAAAAGACATTCTTTTGTTCTTAAACAGTAAACTTAGTACTAAGATATTTGTTAGTCAGATACTTTAAAAAGGATTGGAAGCACATTTTATGTATGAAAATGATAAACAATGGTACAACAAATAACTAATACTAACAAAGGAAGAAATGTGCTAAAATAGCATCTACTTTGATCCCATAACTACATCATTCTGATAGAGCATCTACCCACTACGTGCAAACTTTGATCCCATAACTACATTATTCTGATAGAGCATCTACCCACTACATGTAAACTTTGATCCCATAACTACATCATTCTGATAGAGCATCTACCCACTACATGTAAACTTTGATCCCATAACTACATCATTCTGATAGATCATCTACCCACTACATGCAAACTTTGATCCCATAACTACATCATTCTGATAGAGCATCTACCCACTACGTGCAAACTTTGATCCCATAACTACATTATTCTGATAGAGCATCTACCCACTATGTGTAAACTTTGATCCCATAACTACATCATTCTGATAGAGCATCCACCCACTACGTGCAAACTTTGATCCCTTAACTACATCATTCTGATAGAGCATCTACCCACTTATCGTGCAAACTTTGATCCCATAACTACATCATTCTGATATAGCATCTACCCACTACGTGTAAACTTTGATCCCATAGCTACATCATTCTGATAGAGCATCCACCCACTACATGTAAACATGATTTGATCCACTTGCTCAAACTTATAAACAGATAGTTTTGGGAATTAAACTATATTTCTAATTTTTAATAAACATATCTGTAATATACTTTTATTTGATTAGTTTGAGTCAGATTCTAACCATTGAATTTTGTGTTATGAGATAACTCATTAAGACTTGCTTAATGTGTTGAACATGACATATAATTTATCAAGTAGCTACAAATGTATGAGAGTGTAACTATTTTAAAACTTTCGAATCCTTTTTAGAAAAATCACTAATTTCAGTTTTATTAATAAAAAACTGTTAGCTGTAAATAAATAACACAGGTAACAGTAACTAGCTTAATTAACAAAATCTGGAGCTCATAAAAATAATGATTGGTGAAATGAGCTATATTCCAATAAATTTAAGGAAGATTATTTATAACACTGTGAACAGTAACAAGCATGAAGTTGAACATATAGATGAATTAAAAATTAGGGATAAGAGAAATTTGTAATCTTAGTGATGCAATCTTAGTCAAAATGAATTAGAAGAGAGTAAACAGTGGATAGTCTAATAACAAAGAATTAGAGCATACAGTAAATTGTGGTTAATCTAATCTATCTTTTTCATCTTTTGAATGTGTGTCTGTCTATGTATGTGTATATATATATATATATATATATATATGTATAGAAAATAATTCTTCAGGCTGTATAACAAACAAATGTAAACAAAATGGTTAAAACTTATGTACTTGAGAATGACCACACCAGTGAACAAAATGTCATACCTGTTCTAAAAAATAATCTTACTTATTGTAAAATCTGTAATTTGTAATAAAATAATGCTAGTGTATTTATATACTTGTGTATTATTGTAGAAGGAAACAGTTAGTGACTTAGCCAACAACAGCCAAGTGAGACAGATGAAAATATATTCCACTCTTTCTGTATCACTGTTTATCATTACCTATAGCTATAGCTATGCATAATACAAGTCTTTTGTAGATTAACTAAATTAAAAGATTTTATTAATAAAATATTTAAAAATTGTTTGTTTTATGAGGGGTGGTATTGTTAATTTCATACAAGATTGACACAAAGTATTGGTTTAGAACTTAATTGGAAACTGTATTTTATACCTAAAGTTTTAGACTTGATAAGTATTAAATGTTCAGTTAAGCTTATGGTTGACATTTTCAATTCTTGTTATTCTACCCATTGATTAATAAAGAAGTTCTACGGTATCATAATAACAAAACGTTTACTTTCACCAGTAAACATTTTGTTGCACAACTTAGTAGCAGAAAGTGAGGATGTGTAAAATATATCTCAACATTTTCACTATTACTCCATATTTTCTTTAAAAAACAAGGAATATATAGCAACATCTACAGAAATGGGCATCAGATAAATATATAGAAGAACCAATGCTAGACCAACCAATATTCTAGAGAGCATTTTTTAAAGTTACTTTGTCATGATATAAAAGGCTGTTTAGTTTAAATATTAGTATTTAATTTACATATTTGTGAGTGAATATTTTATTATTTTTATGTTTTGTTATAATAAGAGTTAAAATCAGATTACTGTAGAAGGTTTTATTAATAACTAATTGGTTTCAAGAATATAGAAAGTGGCCAAACGGATATGTAATAAAGATATAAGTAGTGTGAAACGAGCATGAAGCTGCAGACAGACAGTATTAGACTGTAACTTTACGATACACTTAATTTCAACAGTCGCTCTATAACAAACGCTATAACTCGCATCTCACGAGCTCGACATTACTCCGTTCAATTACACACTCACTGACTGCAGTTCAATTACTCATTACCTCGTCACGTTGTGACCATCTTATATATATACCAGACTACCCCAATCTAGTAGCCTCCCAATAATTCATGAAGGTTCGAGAGAAGGACGTGGCGTGATACTAGTCACGTGACCTCGCTGATGCAAC
>NW_013672116.1:24533-27323 GCF_000517525.1 Limulus polyphemus | reverse complement strand
GTGACTTCTAACAGGACTGAATATGTCTGCATTAGGGTTTAGCTGCGGGGACTTCCCATTGTCTGGGGCTGATTAAGTCAATGGTTAATGTATCCTCCTTGTGTAAACAACAATAGATCATCCTTTAATGCATTTAATTTGCTTTTAAATTTACTAATGTTTTCCATTTGTACTTCTTGTTTCCTTTCTTGTTCCAATTGCCACTGCTGTAGTCTCTCTTCTTGTTTCTTTTCTTTTTTCTCCAACAACTGCTGTAATCTCTCTTCTTATTTATTTTCTCGTTCTTCTTGTTTCTTTTCTTTTCCTCCTACAACTGCTTTAATCTTTCTTCTTGTTTATTTTGCTGTTCGAGCTGCCACTGTTGCAAGTTTTCTTTCCACTGCTGTAATCTCTCTTCTTGTTTATATTTCTGTTCGAGCTGCCACTGTTGCAGGTTTTCTTGCAACTGCTGTTGTCTTTCTTGATTCTTTTCTTTTTCCTCCAAAAACTGCTGTAATTTCTCTTCTCGTTCTTCTTGTTTCTTTTGCTGCTCTTGTATTGCTGCCAACAAGTCTGCTAAGCTGTAGTTTAATTTGCCGCTTCTCGTTTCACTTAGTACTTCACCAATAAACTAAGACTGTACAGCGTCTACCAGCTGAACTTGACAACAAGATCACCAAATTCCACTTATTTATAAACATCAATCAACAGAAGCATGGCTCCAAAGTATCCTGCATTGGCAACATGGAAAAAACACCCATGACTTTTGAAATGCTGGGAAAAGAACTATAAAAAAAAAAGAGGACAAAAAATAATATTTGTTAAGACAACTGTCCATGAGAAAACTAGGTTTATTTTAGTACTTTCTTGTATGGCTGATGGAACTAAACTAAAGCCGATGGTTGTTTTCAAGAGAAGAAACATACCCAAGGAGAAGTTTCCAAAAGGAATTGTCACCCATGTGCATGCAAAAGGCTGGATGGATGAAGGTAGCTGCAAATAATGGTTGAAAGAAGTGTGGAAATTATGAACTATAAAAGGACAAAAAGTTTGCTTTTCTGGGACAAGTTTAAATCCCACCAAGTGAAGAATGTTGTTACTGAAGTTCAATAAAGTAATACTGATGTAGCTGTGATTCCTGGCAGTCTTACAAGCCTGCTGCAACCATCAGATGTTAGTTTCAACAAGCCCTTGAAAGACTTGATAAGAACTGGATGCAAGAGGGAACTTGGAAGGGACTGAAAACTGATATTATTATGATATCATTCCAAAAATGTGGAATTTCAAATGCATTAGATGGCACAGAGGATAATTATTTATGGACTGATGAAGATGATAATGATGAAGCCAATAATGTTCTAACTGCAATTGCCAACAATGAAGGTGATCCATATGATGATTTGAATTGATCTAGATGATTGAGAAGCATTATTCAATGATGCAGGTGATGACAAGAGTGAATTCATAGGATTTGATGCTATATGAAGTTTATAACTGCCTCATGCTTCTATGTAGTGGGTAGGTTATTTTTACCTAACTTATCATATTTACTAAATTGTAATCAATAACTTAATGAGCTGTCTTAGCCAAATATAACATTAAATTTGATTGTTGTGTCTCAATTGCAACCATAATATCAAAATATTGTAATTTTAAAGAAATTAATGTACTCTAAGGTCGGGGTGCTGGTAGATAAATATGTTAATCTGAAAAAACTGATTATGTTTCATGTTTTGTACTCTAAGGTCGGGGTGCTGGTAGATAAATATGTTAATCTGAAAAAACTGATAATGTTTCATGTTTTGTACTCTAAGGTCGGGGTGCTGGTAGATAAATATGTAATATGTTAATCTGAAAAAACTTATTATGTTTCATGTTTACATTTTTGGAAATAAAAAAAATTAAAATTGCATTTTTGTTGTTTATTGTCTTTTATATCAATTGGAGTTTTGTTTCATGTTTTGTGGACTATTACTGAACATACATTTCAACCTCTCGAACGTATTACTCACAAAAAAGTTGACCCCTAAATTATAGCCTAAAAACTGTTCACAAAAATTTGCCTATTACAAGAGTATATATATGATACTTTTAAACTCAACATTTGCTGATTAATTGTCATAACTGGTGACGTATTAAAGCACACTAATAAGTGAAACAAAAGTTCAGCAATTCATTAGTCTGAGGTCATAATAAAGAAAGAGATATACTGATAGAAGAAGCATTAAAGGAGAAAGTTTACTGTTAGAATGGACTGAAATAACTTAGATAAGGTGTTAATTACTTAGACAATGAATAGTCAAGTGGGTGGGCAGACTAAATAGTCACCACCCTAAGGTATTACTACCTTTCACTACAAGTGATTTTATACAGTTAATATTTCCACCTTGCATAATATTGTATAGTTAAAATCTCCAGAATGTTGCTACTTCCACCAAGAACAATGTTGTAAAACTAACACTCCAGGATGTTACTACTTCCACCAAGAACAATGTTGTACAGTTAACACTCCAGGATGTTCCATCAAGAACAATGTTGTTCAGTTAACACTCCAGGACGATGTTACTACTTCCACCAAGAACAATGTTATAAAGCTAACATTCCAGGATGTTACTACTTGCACCAAGAACAATGTTGTACAGTTAACACTCCAGGATGTTACTACTTCCACCAAGAACAATGTTGTACAGTCAACACTCCAGGATGTTACTACTTCCACCAAGAACAATGTTGTACAGTCAACACTCAAAGATGTTACTACTTCCACCAGAACAATGTTGTACAGTAACATTCCAGGATGTTACCACTTCC
>NW_013672116.1:17368-23580 GCF_000517525.1 Limulus polyphemus | reverse complement strand
CACTTCCACCAAGAACAATGTTGTACAGTTAACACTCCAGGATGTTACCACTTCCACCAAGAACAATGTTGTACAGTTAACACTCCAGGATGTTACCACTTCCACCAAGAACAATGTTGTACAGTTAACACTTCAAGGTGTTACTACTTCCACCAGGAACAATGTTGTACAGTTAACACTCCAGGATGTTACCACTTCCACCAAGAACAATGTTGTACAGTTAACACTTCAAAATGTTAGTACTTCCACCAAGAACAATGTTGTACAGTTAACACTCCAGGATGTTACTACTTCCACCAAGAACAATGTTGTACAGTTAACACTCCAGGATGTTACTACTTCCACCAAGAACAATGTTGTACAGTTAACACTCCAGGATGTTACTACTTCCACCAAGAACAATGTTGTACAGTTAACACTCCAGGATGTTACCACTTCCACCAAGAACAATGTTGTACAGTTAACACGAATGTATAGCCATATATTAATTTGGGCATCTAGCCTTACAGTTGTGTTGGACTTCTGATCTCTAGCCTTATGGCATTGCTTACCGAATGTATAGCCATATATTAATTTGGGCATCTAGCCTTACAGTTGTGTTGGACTTCTGATCTCTAGCCTTATTGCATTGCTTACCGAATGTATAGCCATATATTAATTTGGGCATCTAGCCTTACAGTTGTGTTGGTTCAGATTGATCATTAGTCTTTACATGGTGTTTAGTTAAAATGCTAGGAATATGTAGAAGTTAATTTTACACAGGTTGCTAGCTCAAGGAAATGTATATAAGAAACAGAAAGACAGAGCCTGAATTCACACAGAACAGATGCAGTTTACTGCAGGTACCTGATGATGAAAAACCTTGTTGAAACATTGAGTTTATTACTACCTTAAACTTGTAATAAAGTTTTTTTTATTACCCATTCAAGCCATCTTTAAACTTCATTGTGGAGTGTTGACTATACAATACCATTCTTAAAGGAACCTGTAACATCTTGGAGTGTTGACTATACAGTATTGTTCTTGGTGGAAGTAGTAACATCCTGGAGTGTTAACTGTACAACATTGTTCTTGGTGGAAGTAGTAACATCTTGGAGTGTTAACTGTACAACATTGTTCTTGGTGGAAGTAGTAACATCTTGGAGTGTTAACTGTACAACATTGTTCTTGGTGGAAATAGTAACATCCTCCTGGAGTGTTAACTGTACAACATTGTTCTTGGTGGAAGTAGTAACATCCTCCTGGAGTGTTAACTGTACAACATTGTTCTTGGTGGAAGTAGTAACATCTTGGACTCTAGCCTTATTGCATTGCTTACCATCAGAAGTCCAACACAACTGTAAGGCTAGATGCCCAAATTAATATATGGCTAAACATTCGGTAAGCAATGCAATAAGGCAAGAGATCAGAAGTCTAACACAACTGTAAGGCTAGATGTCCAAATTAATATATGACTATACATTCGGTAAGCAATGCAATAAGGCTAGAGATCATAGTGATACATAACACAGAAAAGTTGGAATGATAATAGATCTAAGCCTAACAAGAAAAATAAGGTTAGTGACAGTAAATAAAAAAAGCCTGAACCAAAGTAGCAGTCAGAGTTCAATTAAGCACAGAGTCAACAGTTATAAATGAAGCAGCTTATTAAGCAGAGAGAGCTAAAACAAAAGAAGAGAATATTGGATAAGTACATAACTATAAACCTACAATAGGTAACAGAGCATCCCAACAAGAGAGTCTGTTAGAAGATATAACTGTTAGATTAGTTAAGTTCCAAGGAATACTTGAGGGAAGTCAGGTTATTTTTGAAGCTAAAGTTGAGAACTGTAGGCAAAAGAGAGAAATATTAATTGAACCAGTAAAATAGATGAGTCAAGTATATATATATTACTGTGTGTCTGATAGAAACACAAGGTGCCTTTTAAAAGTTTTAAATACAAATGAAAGTAAAGCAGTTATACCTAAGTATGTAGAAGTAGGTATGGCTAGAACATAGAGAAAGCAGCTACAGTATATGAAAAGAAATGGGGTTTTAATAAGAAGTCTAAACAAAGTAAAACTGACAAGGAAGTATAGGTTGAGACAGGTTGAACATAAGCAAGGACCTGCACACCTATTACAAGAATATAGATACATTTGTGGTTCTAATGGTGGTAAAAATAAAATAAAAGATAGTACAGTCGAACCTCATTAATACAAACTGAATTATAATGAAAAACTGCTTAAAACGAACAATACTATGAAGTCCCTTTGAAATGCCATTGACACCTTTGTAAGTAAATATCGTTTAAAATGAAGTTGCTTACTACAAAACCCTGTTTACAGTGAACTGAGTTTTGTAATAAAACAATAAGTTTTTCACATGTACAGTGAACATTTCTTTTACGACACAAGCTGGGAAACCATAAAAGGACCAATACTGTAGATTAATTGCTTCAGGTTGGCATGAGATGGAAACAGACATAAACATTTAAGCTGTTGATAAGATGGGCCAAGTGGAAACTCCCCCTTAGGAAGCTACTGTTTTAACAGTGTATGTTCTGCATGATTAGTTAATGCAAAATTACTCCTGCAAATTTGTGAATGAAGTGTGAAATAATGGTGCTACAATCTTAGATATATTGGAGCATTTTCATCAGTGAAACATCACTTCATGCATCATCTTCAAGATGTCATTAACTGGTGTACCTACCTACTAGGCGGCATGCTTTATCGTTGGACTGCAAAGTCCGGTATTTGTCCTTGTGACATCTGCAGAAAATTCGACATGAAGCCCAGTATACTGTCTACTATTTTGAAGAAAAAGTCTGATGTTTTGAAAATGTATGAAAACAACAAAATCAAACCAACTGCAAACATTTCCAGTTTTCAGCAGTGGGCAATGTTGAGCAAACATTGTTAAAATGGTTTACCAATGCACATTTGATGAATAGTCTGATCAGCAGGCCCATTCTCCAAGCAAAAGCTAGAGAACTGGGACAAAAACTGAATCATTTTGACTTCAAAAACAGCAATGGTTGGCTGGAAAGAGTCAAGTCTTGACACAGTATCACCTTTAAATTGGTGTGCGATGAGGCTGCTGCTGTCAGCGATGATATGGTTGATGACTGGGTTTCAACATCATTCCAGGTGCTAGTCGAAGGCTATGCCCCAAGATATATTTTTAACACTGAAAAAACTAGGTTATTTTTTGTGTGATGCCTGATAAGACATTAACATTCAACAATTAAGTCTGTTCAGGAGGAAAGAAAATCAAAGAAAGAATCACCGTGATGTTATGTGCAAATATGGATGGATCGGTAAAGCTGACACCACTAATCACAGGAAAATCAATAACGTGTGGTGTTTTAAGAACATCTACCAGCAATCAACATCAAAGATGCAATTGATATGTTACATTCATTGTGGCAGAAAGTTATTGAGTCGACCATTGCCAACTGTTTCCATAAAGCATAATTTTTCCCATGCACAATAAACTACTAGTCTCAGGGTGGAAAGAGAGGTCGATGCCAGTGCTGAAAATGATAATTCCTGTACAACTTCTGATGAAATCTCCAATGAAGAAGTTAACAGTCTCTGTGAAAGCCTGTCTTGAAGCCTCGAGTTGCCATAGATGTCATTTTTGGACTTTGTGGTTGCAGATGATGAAATTGAAGTTTGCAAGTTGTCATCTGATGATGACATTATTGCTTCCATATACTGGAACAACAAAATGATGAGCCAGATGAAGACAATCCAATATTCCTCATCAATGCTGAAGATGTTCAATGTTACAAGCCATAGATTGCCTAGTAAAGCTATGCAGTAACCTCCAGTCTCACGAAAATGTCGCAGATTGAAGACATGTTGTGTTCAGGTTGCCATCAAACCAAGATTACAGACTTTATTATGTAAGATTTTACCTTTTCAAGTACAGTAATATAATTCTGTCTTGAAGTATTGATGATGTAAATAACTCAATTTAGTTGGAAATATAAAAGATAGAAAACTTAATTTTTGTGTTACATGTACTTTTGCATGATGTGTGAAAAAAAATTACATCACCTTGTGTGGTATTGTAATTATGGATGACGTATTTGTTTTTCGTGAAAGTGCCTTCTAATGGTCAGTGGGTTATAACGAACTCCTGTTATAACGAATTATTTTGCTGAGTCCCTTCATTTTTGTTATAACAAGGTTTGACTCTATTAATAACTAGTACACTTCTAACATAGACTCTATAAAGTGCCAGAGCACAGGGAATAATGACATATGTAACCACAAAAATGATAGATATGTTTGAGCAAGGCATTATAGAGGGTAGTAGTAGTCCTCATGCTGTCCCGGTAGTTTTGGTTCCTAAAATGGATGGTAAAATAAGGTTCAGTGCTAATATTAGAAGGTTAAGTACAGTGACAGTAAAGAATGTATACCCATTACGACACGGCTCGGTCAAATTGACCAACCATGTTACCACTTTGGACCCATTTAAAGTCATTATAGGTTTTATACTACTTTTTAATATATTATGTGTATCTTCACAAAATTTGGCAGACTTTCAGTAAACATTACAAATCTTTCACATAAAAAAATGATTTTTTAATGAAGTATTTTTAATAAACTAAAAAGAGATTTGTCTGTGAATATATCAAGTTTTTTTTTTACCTGACCAAGTGCAAAGTGATCTTCATGTTAAGATTAAAAATATTTCTCTTCATCTCTTAAATGTCAAATTTCATTTACATAATCTCTAAAACCTCCCAAGTACTTTTTTATTTGTCTTTTTAAGTAAAGCTTTATATTTTATTTATTATTTTCTGTACCCTAACTATATGATGTTAGTCAATTTGACCGACTTCGTAACCATCATAAAAATTAGGAAATAAATCTAAATTACCATTTCTTTTGTTCTAGAATGATTGAAAATGTTTATTCTAAATAGCTTAATTCTCATAACAGTACACATTTATTTATAATTATAAATTTTTGTTGAAAATTACATGGCACACATGCAGCTCACGTTACCGTATCGAATAGCGTAATACACAAGCTGCTCGCTACTCTACTCCATGAAGATTTTTATCATTATTTTTTAGTTATCGTACCTAATAAGTTTCTATTTTTTTAGATTTTAGTTATTTTTATAATAATAAATAAAGATAACAAATGGAAAATCAAAACCCTTTTAATTCAATATCAAACACTTTTCAGTAAAGTTTTATATTTTTTCTGTCATTTTCTCTACTGTAACATTACACTTGATTACAGTTATTTTTCTTAAAATATAGAACAGCAAGTAGGAAATATTTGGAAAACAATGATCTCTACTACTTATGATACTATGAAGTCCTTGTTTGCACTCATGAGTCGTACTTGCTAAGCCTAATTGTAAGCCTCGTCCAAATTCACATGAAGATAGAAAAAATAAATTTTGTGAACTTTATATATATGCATTTTGAAATATCAAAATATTATAAATTACTATACCAACACCCCCAAAATCCACTGTAATTTACCAGGCTTTTTAACTTTATATTTGAGTCTACAAAAATTTAACTTCTGTTCAGTAAATAGCCTTTTTCATAATACTTCAAACTTTCCAACAATATAAGAGCTTTTCTCTCGTAAATAAGTTAGAAAAAGTGACAGAATCATGTGGAAGAATTGTAGAGCTTTCAGGTTGATTATAAACTTATTGGTATACAAAAGTAGGCTAAGATAAAGAAGTCTTCTCAAATGATGAAGTGGTGGGCGGAGCCAATATGGTGGATTCACTAAATACGTTATCTCAGCAAATAGAAAAGGTAGAGGGTTCTTATTTTATATTATAACTTGTCAACATCAGAAATCTGAGTTTCTAATTCATCAGAAACTACAGATGTTGTATTGTGGACATCATAGAACGTAATCTAACCAAACCAAGAATATATTTTATATACCAGACTACCCTATATCTAGTAAATGCTAGAGCATTTGCCAAGGTACAGGATAGTTCTAGAAATGTGGCGTCACACTAGTCATGTGACTCGCTGATGCAACACTGCCCCCTCCTTAATATTGTTCGTCCCGAACAATAACCACATATAATAAACTAATAACAATTAACAATAAGTTAATTAACTGTACAGAATTACAAACACAAAATTACAATTCAACAAAGTCTCTTAATCTCACGAGACTTGTCTTCTTCCGTTCTGGGGTCCGGCACGTTGGCTTCTGCTTCATGTGGG
>NW_013672116.1:4411-16409 GCF_000517525.1 Limulus polyphemus | reverse complement strand
TTTCTTCTTGTTTCTTTTGTTGCTCTTGTATTGCTGCCATCAAGTCTGCTAAGCTGTAGTTTGATTTTCCGCCTCTCGTATTTTTTTTTTTCGTTCCACTGCTGACACCAATTTGTTACGCCTCCGTTCGTTAGTTGATTTTCCGTAACTTCGTTCCGACCAAACTTTAGTGGCACAAGTCCTTACTTAATAAAACTGGTTTCTTTCTGAATATAACTTTACTGATACACTTATTTTCAACTGTCGCTCTATAACAAACGTTTTAACAACGAACGTTAACTTCAACAATACTTTCTGACTGCAGTTCAATTGCTCACTACCTACACACTTTCCGTCACATTGTGACCATCTTATATATACACCAGACAAACATATATCTAGTAAATACTAGGGCATTCACGAAGGAACAAGATATTTCTAGAAAATAGGTGGCGTGACACTAGTCACGTGACCTTGCTGACGCAACAATATGATGATTTATAAGTAAAATGAAGTAGCTTATTTTGTGGGGAATATACTAAATATTTCAACTGGTCTGCCTTATTCAGGTCGTACAATAGACTCATGTTCTGTCAAAACATGTGGTATATTACCCCCCCCCAAAAAAAAACACTTCATTATGCTTATAAATCATTGTTTTCCAATTTATTATTATAGGACATAGTTTGATTTGTGTGTGTGTTGTTATTCTCTGTTCTTATGTGCATTCTTCAAATACATAAGAATTATTCAAATGTATAAAAACCCTATAACCTGAGCGCTTTCGAAAACCACTCAAGTTATGGATTTTTTATTCATTTTTGTCAAGACTTCTTGAAACTACGTGTTTTCCTAACATCATAAGAATTATTTAATGCACTGGTACCATCACTACAAAAAACCTAGGCTCAAGTTTCACTGGTGGGCCAAACAAGGGGCCACACACAAGTACTAAATTCACTGTTTTTCAAGTAATTTTTTACTGATTGTTATAAAACTAAATTATGAAAACTTGAAATTTATTAGGTTGCATTAGGTAGGATAATGAAAAATACTAATGATAAAAAATTCTTCCAAGGTATGCTTGTGAGTAGCTCGTGAGTCATGTAATTCAACACTGAGCTATGCATTCATTTACAACTCCACAAGGTATACTTGTAGTAGCTCATGAGTTATGTATAACAATACTGAGCTATGCATTCCTTTACTGAGTGATTAAGAACTCCACAAGGTATGATTGTGAGTAGTTCATGAGTTATGTAATTCAATACTGAACTATGCATTCATTTTCTGAGTGATTCAAACTCCACAAGGTATGATTGTGAGTAGCTCATGAGTTATGTAATTCAATACTGAGCTATGCATTCATTTGCTGAGTGATTTACAACTCCACAAGGTATGCTTGTGAGTAGCTCATGAGTTATGTAATTCAATACTGAGCTATGCATTCCTTTACTCGTATTAACGTAGTAATCTATGATTTTTTAGTCATTCAATGAAAATACATACAATCTAAAAAAACATTTTGTTTGATATCCTCCAAGTGCAAAATTTTTAAAGGCTTAACAACCTACGTTAAGCAGCAGCTGAGTACAAAGGTCATAACTTGAAGAAATAATTGTTTGCTTTACTTCTTTATTTACTGTTCTATATTTAGGAAAAATTAGTTTAAGAACTTATTACAAAATAACAATAAACTATATACATATATAATGTATATTAATTGAAATGTGTCTGTATTTTACAAAATAAAACACAGCCAAGACAAGTTACTTTGTACAGACCAAAGGTCACCTTCATGTTATTTGATATGGTTACATGAGTGCACGTGAGCTGCATCATTGTAACTTCTGTATTGTTAGCCAGGCATGGGTGAAAGGTCAATATAATAAAAATAATAAATATATATACAAATGTATAATGTTACGAGATTTAAGCTATTTCATCTAAACATTTGTTTTTGTGATATAATTTGTGTTCATTCTAGAATGAAAGAGGCATAATTTATGTTTATTTCCTAATTGGTCAAATCTACCGAACCCATACAGAGATTAATTATTGAAAATAACAGATAAAATAAAGTTTTTTTTTAACAAATGTTTGATAACTATCCACACATTAATAAAAAAAAATTGCATGATAAATAGGCAAGATGTGAAAAAAAAGCATGAGAGAAACAATGCTTTACAAACCTTAAGACTTAATAAAAAAAAATTAGATATTTCGCGTATGAAGGTATTGTAATTTTTACCGATAACCTGCCAAATTTCATTAACATTCGCTTACAAATTTAAAAATTATAGCATGAAAACTATAACAATCACAAAATGGTTACGAGGTTGGTTATGGGCTGAAAGTTCAAATTAAGAAATAAAAATTTATATAATATTAAAATTTGATTTATTAGCTACGTTTTGATGTCAAGTTTACTGAAATACATTTATAATAAAATAGTTTAATTAAGTTTTGAATGTAACTCTGTAAAAGGTTGTGACATATGCACTTTGACCTACTTGACATGAAAGATTTAATAAGTTGTTTTGCAAAATTTTATATTTTATATCTTCTTTTCCCTACCCTAACACTAACTATTGAAATCATCAACATACAATGAAATGAAAAGTTAAAAATATGAAAATAAAATGAATAATACTTGTTCTTATTCTTTGAATGTATAATTGTCTTGAGATTTTCACATTACTTATCTTCACAATTTAAACAGAAGCAGTTTATTCCTCCATAAACAATACATCACAGCGAGAACTCACTAGCTGTTTCTCATAAACAGCACATTTATTTTACACTTGCTGGCCTAACAATGACAGATCTCACTTTTTAACACTAAGTTTGTTGTCCAGATAAAAATTCATGTAGCTTTCAAATATGAATTTTAGAGCACAAAAAATATATCAGTCACTAGAATAGAACTAAGCTATAAACAGGTTTAAAAAAATACCAATAGCTCTTCAGAGTAAGATAACAATCCAGATAAAAATTATGCCCAACTGTATTTATATGCACACAAAAATGAAATAACTAACACACTTCATGTAAAGGATAACCTGCTCTTTCTATTACTTATTATGACCACCAGTCAAGTAGAGTTTGTTAGCAATGAATCGCAAAAGATAGAGATGGTGAAGTTTGACAAATTTATTGATATGTACAGTTTGTGTTTCTAATTGGTTGAAGGGTACTATTGAAGTTATAAAATTCTGAAGCAGAGAATACAGAGTTCACACACATCATGTGACAGGAAAAAATCAAGATTGAAAATTTGTCAAATATTCCCCTTTGAAATTAAATTAAAACTTAGATAATAAAAAATCTAATTATAAACTATGTTTTGATGCCAATCTTATTTACATACATTGATAATAATTCAGTTTAAATAAATTTTGAATGCAATGGTGTAAAAACATCACTTTGACCCTCCTGTACCCACTGGGTTAAGACTAGTGTAAACCGATGATGTTCAGCTGTTACAGTACATTTGTAATGTAAACCTGTATTTTATTTCATACAATTGCAATAAGCTGCAACAATTTTGTAACTAATAATCATGCTGTTCATTTTTCACATTGCCTTTTGATTTGTGGTACTATGAAAATGTTATTTAAGCAGCAAAAATATATGTAAATATATATATTGTCATTCTATTGTTTGCAGATAAAGTTTCAACATCATCATGATATATAAAGCATAATCATATTTTTTTAATCTGTCCATATCACATTGCCAAACAAGATTATTGTCAAAATACTTTACATCACAACAGTTTCGAAAACTAGTTAAATTCTGTGTGCCAAGGTGTGTGAAACTTCCATACAAAGAATTTATCATCTTAAATCTCACATTTCCTATAAATACTTCTATGATCTCAGCATGTTCTAAATGTCAACATTAATTAATTTTAGGTTTAAAGATGAGTAGAAATTGGAAATAATTGCTAAAGATCATTAGCTACATTCAAAAGTACTTACCCATTTCATTTTCATCTTCTTCACTATCATTCTCCTGGGTATTACTATTTTGATAAAAATCTATAGATGACTGTGTATTTCCATTGGTTATCATTGGTAAAGTCCTTCCATTCTTTGCATATTCAACAGTTACAGTCTCTCCTTTTCTCACATCTATATCATCACATATGTTTTCTGATGTGTCAATTTCTTTATTACCATTAAGCACGTTTCCATTAGAAAGTGCATTGTTTGTAATATTCTTATCCTCTACTGGAGATCTGCGAGTGTTTTTATGTGAACTACAATCAACATGAACTGTAGGTTTACCACAAATGACTTGTGAAGTAGGGCTAGCTGATGTTGGGGAGTTACTGGAATACTTCAGCACACTGGCGTGAGCAGTTCTTGAGGAATAGCTTGGACTTCTAGCTGGAGAGCTGCCTTGTGATCTAGGACTTCGAGCAGGACGGACTTCACTGTCAGTGCCATTAACCATTTCTATAAACTGTCGACACTTCAAAAGGAAGAGTAGGTTTGGGTTTCTTTCCAGAAGTCCTGGATAAAGCTTGTGAGTGGTTTCTGTGGCTTCACCAATCCTTCCAGCTAGCACAAGTTTAAGTATTCCTGTTTAGTATAAACAAAATAGAATAAAAATTTAAATAAATGGCAAATAAAATAAACCACATACTTTACATAAATCTAAATTATACTAGAAATAGCTTTTACTCTTTATACAGTAACACTTCTCTAGAAATAACAACTTTTACTCTTTATACAGTAACACTTCTCTAGAAATAACAACTTTTACTCTTTATACAGTAACACTTCTCTAGAAATAACAACTTTTACTTTTTATACAGTAACACTTCTCTAAAAATAACAACTTTTACTTTTTATACAGTAATACTTCTCTAAAAATAACAACTTTTACTTTTTATACAGTAATACTTGTCTAAAAATAACAACTTTTACTTTTTATACAGTAATACTTGTCTAAAAATAACAACTTTTACTTTTTATAGAGTAATACTTGTCTAAAAATAACTTACTCTTTATACAGTAATACTTCTCTAAAAATAACTTACTTTTTATACAGTAATACTTCTCTAAAAATAACTTACTCTTTATACAGTAATACTTCTTTAAAAATAACTTACTCTTTATACAGTAATACTTCTTTAAAAATAACTTTTACTTTTATACAGTAATACTTCTCTAAAAATAACTTTTACTCTTTATACAGTAATACTTCTCTAAAAATAACTTTTACTCTTTATACAGTAATACTTCTCTAAAAATAACTTTTACTCTTTAACAGTAACACTTCTCTAAAAATAACAACTTTTACTTTTATACAGTAATACTTCTTTAAAAATAACTTTTACTTTTATACAGTAACACTTCTCTAAAAATAACAACTTTTACTTTTATACAGTAATACTTCTCTAAAAATAACTTTTACTTTTATACAGTAACACTTCTCTAAATATAACAACTTTTACTTTTATACAGTAATACTTCTTTAAAAATAACTTTTACTCTTTATACAGTAATACTTGTCTAAAAATAACAACTTTTACTTTTATACAGTAATACTTGTCTAAAAATAACAACTTTTACTTTTATACAGTAATACTTCTCTAAAAATAACAACTTTTACTTTTATACAGTAATACTTCTCTAAAAATAACAACTTTTACTTTTTATACAGTAATACTTCTCTAAAAATAACAACTTTTACTTTTATACAGTAACACTTCTCTAAAAATAACTTTTACTTTTTTATACAGTAATACTTCTCTAAAAATAACAACTTTTATTTTTTTATACAGTAACACTTCTCTAAAAATAACTTTTACTTTTTTATACAGTAATACTTCTCTGCCTTAACAATTGTGAAAAAATCCCAAATGAAAGGAAAAAAGGAAAATATAATATTACAAGGTGGGTTTTTTTCAAATCTCAGTCAAAGTGTCTAAGACTTTTTGACAAAAATTACTTAATATTTTGAAAGACATCTGAGCATGAAAAATAATTGGGTATGTTCGAAAAATGTTTTTGTATAAAAGTAAGATACAAATTTTGTTTTGACACTTCTTTAGCATTGTACACAGCATCACCTACGATGAAGTGATGCAAGAATGACCCGTTGACTAAAATAGTTGTAACAATACATCTTGAAATCAGTTTGAAGAATAAAGAGCAAAATAAAAAGAGCTCAATCAATTTTACGAGCAGAAACCATGGAATACTCACAGTGAGCATCTCATGTTAGCAACCTACAAAATGAAATTCTGTTTGTTGGATTTCATGCAAAGCTAAGAGAGAATAATTTGTGTTTCCCATCCCTAATTTTGAAGTGATAGAATAGAGGGAAGGCAGATAGTCAACAGCACAAATTGTTGGGCTAGACTTGTCAGTCAACAGCATAAATTGTTGGGCTAGACTTGTCAATCAACAGCATAAATTGTTGGGCTAGACTTGTCAATCAACAGCACACATTGTTGGGCTATACTTGTCAGTCAACAGCACACATTGCTGGGCTACACATGTCGGTCAACCTACTCCTACAAGGTAATGTACAGTTGGTACTGAGTGCGACATGGGGTCTATGATGCTACTCCTACAAGGTAATGTACAGTTGGTACTGAGTATGGCATGGGGTCTGTGATGCTACTCCTACAAGGTAATGTACAGTTGGTACTGAGTGAGTCTGTGATGCTACTCCTACAAGGTAATGTACAGTTGGTACTGAGTGAGTCTGTGATGCTACTCCTACAAGGTAATGTGCAGTTGGTACTGAGTGTTGATCCATCACTGATTCTCTAATAAACTGAAACATTCAAAATACTTCCATATTCTATCATTTTTGACATGCTGATCAGATTCTTAGATTAAGAACCGAAAGGCTGTGTAATGATTTCACTGTGATGATGACAGTTCCATTTGGACCGACCATGGCACAATAGTAAGATTGTAGGACTCGAGGGCTGAGGCTCAGTAGTTCATATCCTGTTACTGCTAAAAATAAATAAATTGTGTTCTGCACTTTGGAATGTGGGTGTGTTATAAGAATGATGATCAAATCCCACTATTTGGTCTTACAAGTCTAGCCCAACAATTTGTGCTGTTGACTGACAAGTCTAGCCCAACAATTTGTGCTGTTGACTGACAAGTCTAGCCCAACAATTTGGGCTGTTGACTGAAAAGTCTAGCCCAACAATTTGTGGTGTTAACTGAAAAGTCTAGCCCAAGAATTTGTGCTATTGACTGAAAAGTCTAGCCCATCAATTTGTGCTCATCACAGACACCTATGCCACACTCAGTACCAACTGTACATTACCTTGTAGGAGTATCATCACAGACACCTATGCCACACTCAGTACCAACTGCACATTACCTTGTAGGAGTATCATCACAGACACCTATGCCACACTCAGTACCAACTGTACATTACCTTGTAAGAGTAGCATCACAGACCCCATGCCATAATCAGTACCAACTGTACATTACCTTGTAGGAGTAGCATCACAGACTCCATGCCATACTCAGTACCAACTGTACATTACCTTGTAGGAGTAGCATCACAGACCCCATGCCATACTCAGTACCATCTGTACATTACCTTGTAGGAGTAGCATCACAGACCCCCATGCCATATTTAAGGTTGATTCGTGTGGGTGTTTTCAACACATTTTTAAAGATCACATAGCTTATATCAACATTTGTATTTAAAGTTCAGTATTTAACATAGCATACAGTTCAATCTCATACTTATTTTACCATAAAAAAAAATTACCTTAAACTTCATTTTTCTTACTCAGAAAAATTGCAAGTTGGATTATTGATAAATTATGACTATTTACAATTTTTAAAAGTGTGTGTGTGTGTGTGTGTGTGCATGTCTATTTTGATACCAAAACCACATTGGGCTATCTGCTGTGTCTACCACATGGAATCGAACTTCATCACAGCTCTTGAAAGAAAAATTTTACCAGCCACAAATTCAAAGTTTACTAGCTTTAATGTTAACTATATACTGATCACAGTCTGGTTGGAATATATGTTTTTTTTAACAGCAGAATATAAATTATACTTTTACTTTTCCCTAAACCACAAGAAATGGCTTTCCACTCCCTTCATAAAGCATTCGCACTTTATAACCTGAAAACTGGGACCCGACCACACCTAAGTTAGTGGTTGTTTTCTTCATCACAACAGCCAGAAACTGATATAAAGTACAAAAACTGACTATAAAAAATAAATCAGTTTTAGAGTTTTAAACCATACAACTTTTGTGCTCCTCAGGTCACATTTTGTAGAGAAACCTTTATTTGAAAATTTGTGTCAAGATAATCATTAGTCTTCTACCTTTTGTAAAGTAATTTATACATAGAAAACGTTTTCAGTGCTAAACTAGTTAATATAGTGGGAGAGATGTCAGGTCATGTTTATTCTAGTCTCAGTTGCATGTACAAGTTTAGAAAGGCTAAAGTTGTGGATGCAGTCATGATGGAGTTCCTGTTAAGGATAAAGTGATCAAAAAGAGAATGTTTGAATCCAATCGAAATAGAACAAGAAAACTATGCTTATCTTAGTTCATTCAGTGGTTGACAGACTTAAGGTATGATTGATCAACCAACAAAAGTCAGAGAAGTTTTTTTTTCTATTACGTGTGTAGTATCCTAGATATTATGAACTTATTGAGACCAATCCTTACAGCTAAATTCTAGGTCAAAATGGGATGACTCTGAGAAAAAGTAGCCTTGCCTTGGTAAGACATTTTATCAACATTTTGTGAGCATCATCGGTCTAGTAATCTAGTGGATTGTTCAAAGCTGACATCAAAACAGTTTTGTTGGAAATTGTCTGTAGCTAGTTGCTGATTATAAAGGTATAACATATGGGATATTTGGTTAAAGATATAACATCCTTTAACCAAATATCCCATATGTTATACCTTTAACCAAATATCCCATTATAACATATGGGATATTTGGTTAAAGATATAACATTCTTTAACCAAATATCCCATATGTTATATCTTTAACCAAATATCCCATATGTTATATCTTTAACCAAATATCCCATTATAACATATGGGATATTTGGTTAAAGGTATTACATATGGGATATTTGGTTAAAGGTATAACATATGGGATATTTGGTTAAAGGTATAACAAAAGAAACAGAGCAAGAACTTCTCTCTTACTTTGTCTGTTTTTTATAGATTTTATCTCCTCCACAAAAGCCTGGTTTGTACTTTTGGCAAAAGCTTCTGCTGAAGAACAATACCCATGGTGCACCAGGTAGGTCTGTACAAATCTTCATAAAGCCAATTATAAAAAAAAAAAGGAAATACACAATATTTATATGAATTATACAATATCTCTGATTGCAATCAACAAAAATTATAAATATATTTCTATTTTCATGTAATGAAGACATATCTTATCAAGTTTAGCTATTTTTAGGACATATTCTTATAAATTGGTTATATCATTAGTTAATATGTTTATAATTATAACCACCTGAATCAGAAAACGACTTGTACGTACAAGGACAAAACTGCACCATTGAATTAAGAAATTATAAAAAATTAACTTACACATGTTCTTTGACAGATTTAAAAAAACATAATAAACAAGTTTTATTTATCTAATTTCATTTTGGTTTGATTTCAGTATGCTCTGAACAAAAAAATTAGTGAATTTTCTGAAGTTTTTCTAGCCCCTAAGATAAAACTCATAACAGTTCTAAAGAAAATAATGCTAATTTGACTTTGTATGTTAAATAGTGTAGTTTTATTGAGTTTTAGCCCATCACTGTTTCTCAACCTCAATTGTCATGTTATGATTAATGTAACTCCCTATATTTCAGTTTTCAAGTGAGCCATAGGCTGGTGATTTAAACACATGATAAAAGCTCCTTTTCACTGTAAAAGCCAATACAGTTTCAGTTAATTGGAAATTTGTGTAGAGATTAAAAGAAAGTGATAAAACTTAGCTTGATGACATGTTGCTATAAGAAAAGATGTTTGTGAACAGCGTCCATCATGATTGCAGCCCTGAGTTTTTTCTAAAGCCATCCTTTATCATTTTATAACTCATTTCAATTATGAAGTTGCAGTAAGATAAGAAATGTTTTTATGGAACAAGATGAAGTAGGCTTAATTAAATCATTTTTCAAACAGCCATATCAAGTTTTGTTTTGCTGACAAGGTCATTGTATTAGGCCACATTTACATTGGTTTTATAAGCCAAAGTAGCTGCTAGAATGAAAGAAAATCACTGGAATAGAATGTAACATATGTATATGAAATGAAACTTTCTATTCAAAAATATGTTAAAAAGTTGGTAAACAAGTTATTTCTATTGTATTTCAGTAACTTTAAACATAGTTAAAACTGCACATTGTGTTTTTCAAATTAAAACAAAAGTAAAATTTACAAATTATGAAATAAAAACTTCATAAGAAAGTTTAGAAGAAAGTAAAAAGACATAAAACTCATATTTAAAACCTACAACAAAGGACTTTAATGTTTCTTAAAAACAACATAATAAAATCCATTTGAATTTTCAAAGCTGCAAAGTTATACAAATATCATATATAAAACTAATGTATTTTATTTCAAGAAGTTACATAGTCTGTACAAAGTTCTTCTGAAGTATCAAACTATTTTCTTCAAACGTTTTTCTTTGAAATGCACTAAAACAAACCTTAAAACAAGTGCATCGAATCAACACACCTGGGCATTCAAGTTAGTATTATCCTACAGATATTACACGAAGACTTCACGAACACTCTCTTTCTCTCTCATATAAATGTACACACACAAACACATTATAAGCTCAAGTGTTAAATCTCTAGTCCTGATATTATTCAGAGAAACAATGTGATCTGCATCAATTCTTAATTAAAAATGAACAACACATCATTAAAGAAACTATTCTCCATTATCCTGCTATAATAAAAACTGTCAGTCAAGTGTACACTATGTACATGCACAGCTGTTCTTTAACCCTATAAACATGGCATGAGTTCACTGCTGTCAAGCTATATGTAGTAATGTTTACTGCTGGTGATTTAATCGATTAACTATGAACAATGGTTACATCAAAATTCCAATTAAATCTATTGTCATAAAAATAATCAACTAATCATAATTAATGTTTTTAATTATTGCTATTTTTAATTATTCAAACTGTCCAAGTTATCAAAATATTGCTACTGTGTTTGTTTGTTGTTAACCCTCTGGATTCAGATGGGCCAAAATGCATGTGATTACCTTTTTTATATTTACATTTCAATTTAATTAAATAACTTTATTATCAATATATTTTAATAGACTTGGCATCAATATGCAGTTTGTAATTCAGATGTTAATATTATATAAGGTTTAATGGTTAAATTTTAAAAGGAAATGTTTAAAAAAATTCACAATCTTCACTTCTCTGTGTCACATGACACTTCTTTGCTCCAAATTGCTCATTTTATATTTTCTTATTACCTCTACATTATATTCTGAGTATAGTAGCAATATTACCCTTATAACATGCTAAGCTATAATGTAAACTTATAGCCTCTGAACTTCTTGTTTTATCAAGATATAAACAAGAAAGTGAAGTCCATATGCCACACCACTCCTAACTTTCAAAAAATGTCAGTAATACTCTTTGACATTTGCTATTGGTTATTTATAACCAATAAATAGAGAAGATTCTGATTTTAAAAATTCATTATGATGCTAATTCTTTCAGGTGTCAGGTTTAGAAATATTTAGTGTCAGTTTCCTTGTTTGCTCTTGTGATGTTTGGCTCAACCAGCTTAGTTAGAAAAACCAGTTGAATTATAGTAGTTTCAGGATATTCTATTTTTTGTGCATAATAATATTTTGTGTTCTAAGTTGCATATTTCAATTAAAATTGAAAATACTTTGGACCACCAAAAAAATAATGCTGACAATAACAAAATAAGAGTCCAAACATAAATACTAAACTTCTTTAGCAATCGACGTGTTCGAAGGAAAACAAAGTTTGATTATAAACAAGATT
>NW_013672116.1:0-3445 GCF_000517525.1 Limulus polyphemus | reverse complement strand
TATGGACTATTCAAAACAAGTAACTGATATATTCATGGATAAGTATTTATTTTAGTTTATTAAAGACTTCACAAAAGAATATGATTCTTTTGTATGTGAAAGACTTATAATGTTTACTGAAAGTCTGCCAAATTTTGTGAAGATATACACACTATATTAAAAGTTAGTAGTATCAAATCTATAAAGACTTTGAACGAGTACAAAGAGGTCACATGGCCGGTCAAATTGATCGAGCCCGTATCAAGAGAGTTAAGTAAGAAAAGCTAAATGAAAAGGTTAAAGAAAAAATTTATCATGGTACTCAGTTTCCTAGCACGTGCACAACCCATTGTGTGATTGTAATTCAAAGCTGTCCTGCAATGATAAATGGCTTTTGGCATACTTTGAAAGGGTCTAAATACATCTGTAAATTAATTAAAGTAAATCTTTCAAGATACATAAAATTTATTTTCTTTGGCAGTAACAATAAATAGTGTTTAATTTTCTATTACAATATGCTGTCTGCTATCAAAAATTAATTGTTATTAATAATTATTTTCGTCTTAAATTTTCATAATTTCAACAATTACACTTTTCACATCTCTTTTAATTTTATGGTTTTATTGCTTGGCCCACTATGTTAAAAACAACAAATCACAGTGAGGTCCATCCATCTGTTATAAAAACCACGAGAAAAACATGTTACAAAAATATATCAAGCACTAGAATAGAATGTTCCAAAATTATTATAATATAAATGGCCTTCTAACAAAGCTATAAACAAGTTACAAAATTATGTTAATTGCTCTGAGTTGAACAACAATGATCACAGACAAATAATCTAAATCCAACCGCTTTTGTATGTCCATCAAAAAAGAAAACTTTGATTATGTTTTAGTAAAGAATAAAATGCTTTTTCTGTTGGTTATAAACATGCCTATCAGGTAAGAACATGTGTTCAGATAACTGCCTCAAAAGCTATAGAAAGATGTAAGGAGCTTTGCTAGTTCTTTGACATATTTCTTGATATTTCAGCAAATCAAGAGGTTCAAAATTTATATTCAAGCTTGTCTTTATGTATAGTTTGTGGTTTTATTGGTTGAACACTCTGAAAGTTATATTAGGGAAAATATAACACAGGAGGAGAGTTCAGAGAGCAGACACACCACATGACACAGAAAAGTGAAGAATGAAAATTTGTGTGAATATTTCCTTTTGAAACTAAGATAGTATAAAAAATGGAATTATAAACTATGTTTGATGCCAATTTTATTAGCATACATTGATAATAAAATTGTTTAATTAAATTTTGAATCTAGCTGTATAAAATGTCATGACTTGTTCACTCTGACTAAGCCATGCACATAGGATTAAGATTTTACAGTAGCAACATATCATGAATACATTTTATTTTTTAATATCCAGGTTACTTTTTGATTAAAAATGAATTTTAGCTTTTTAACTCAAACCTGTGTAGTGTAGTCTGCCACTCTCCTTGACTGTCATTCACAGGAAATCCTTGAATTGTCATTCTAGTCCTCACTCGTAACTCCTAAAATATATAACATCACTAAAGTATCACATGTCAACCGGCATATTCACAATTTCTGTCAAATATAAGTTCTGGAACCGTGAGTGTGTGGTAATGTTTTGTTTCTGTTATTTTGTCTGAAACTCACAGGTGATGAATATAGCAATAGTGGTGATAGAAATCATAGAAACAATTATTTTATCAAAGCTGATGCTATCTCCTTCAACTGATATAAACAATACTGTCAGCATCTTGTCTTTTAAATATTTACCTAATTATCCTAAGAGCTTACAGTAGTCTAGCAGAGTAACACATCTTTCTCAGGTTACATACAAGTGTCACACTTTAATATCTTACACATACATATTTGTAATTTTATCCTTTCATTTTGCTGATAACTAAACTGAGTTCTAGTCGTGTACATGTTAACATATATACTTTGTTTATCAATCAGTTAGAAAATACACATTAAAATAAACAAATATTTTTTTATGACACAAAACAGATAATTTTAATTAACTCTTTACAGATATCCCCTAGTTTCTCATTCCCACAGTGGAAATATTTAATCAAACTGCATTAAGTTTAGTACAAACTTACCATATAGTATCTGTTTTCAACTTAAGAAATATCTATACAATTTTACATAGTTTCCAATCATTTTCTGTTGCAAAATATCCAAAATTTTGTTTAAGATCTTTTATTTTTTCAAAAACATTAAAAATACTTCCTTTCATCTTAGAATTTCAATTTTATCCTTGTTGATCAGAAAGTTCCATTTTATAAAACCAGCCAGTTTCAGTTTAATCAACATTCATCAAAGTAATTATTTTATGTATCATTTAGCCAATTAAAGTAGTCACCACTTCCAGCTGTAATTAATAAAAAGATTTATCAGTGATCCAGGACTTCACCCTTCAAAATGGTACCACCTTTACCTTTGTCAGACTAAGTATTGTGGTTTTTGCTGTCAATATTCTCGGACAAGATAAATTTATATATATATATATAAATAATGTAGTTTATTTCATTAGATAAAGTTATTTGTATTTGCTGTTTGAATACAATAAACTACAATAATATTCAATATATAAAGATCTGAGTCATTTACATTAATTTCTAAACTCAACTCTGCTTACCTGATGTCTTGTCATAGCATTAAATGTATCTGGCTTTCAAATGATATATAAATTAACATAGAAATTTTCAGGGTGAAAAAAGCATCTAAAAAAATTAAATGAAAACTCTTTTGTTACTAAATGTACCAAACTTTGCATTAGAATCTTATGTCCACCCCTATGAGCTCTAAGTAGCCAATTTCATGATAACCAAAGATAACTTTATTTACTCTATACTGACATCCATAGATTAGAATGTCTTCTGTCTGTTTCCTTTTTAGCCATTAGTTCCAGCTATTTTATAAGACCACAAGATGAAAGACTGTAGTTATAAAAATACACTAAAAAGAGGGAAGGGGAATGTAAAAAAACATGAAATTAATCACTAAATTTTTAAGGAATAATAGTTTCTTAGTTAACATAAACCTACAGTTTGAGATGGACAGAAAAATTAAATTATTAAAATAACTTTATAAATATATTATTTAAAGGTGAGACTTCTTACAGCTGTGAAGGAATGAAAGTTGGAATATTTCTTTCATTTTTATTTGTGAATTACACTAAATAAATATTATAAAATCACAAAAATATCAATTAAAAATATTTTTGAGTTAAAAATAAATTGAAATAAAGTTAGAACTATTACTTTTACTTAAATTTTGTATCTTGATATGTAGGTGTGCAACTAACTAATAACACAGTCAGTACTGGTGTATTATATGTAGGTGTGCAACTAACTAATAACACAGTCAGTACTGGTGTATTATATGTAGGTGTGCAACTAACTAATAACACAGTCAGTACTGGTGTATTATAT
>NW_013672115.1:38867-47682 GCF_000517525.1 Limulus polyphemus | reverse complement strand
AAATAGGGATTTGTAGCTTGAGGACATAATATCAACGCTATGTTTCAAACCTTAAGCTTGTTTGTTTATTTTTTTGTGATTGCATTTTCACTTTAAGCTACCCAGGGCCAATCAGAGGGAAAGCCAGGAGGGCCATTTGGCCTGGGCCTCAATCTCAAAGGGGGCCTCGAATTTAGACACTTGTTCATTTTTTTGGCATTTGTTAAGTTTCATGACATGTTGTTTTACATGCCTCCCTTCAAATTATATGTCACACTTTTTTTTCGAGCTAATGATGGTCTTATTTTGTTTTCATGTACATATCGTCTTTTTTTTATTATGGCCAGGGGACTCAAAAGCTGGAAGTGTCCCGGGTCTCTCTAGACCTCTGAGAAGACCTGAAGCTACCTATCTTGTTACTCTTAATTTTTTGAAGATCCGTATTCCCCCCTTTTAAATTAACAATTTTTAATAATTTTATTTCATTAGTTTTTTATGTCCATCATGGACATAAACCTGTATAATAGCAATACTGTCCTATTTGAAACAGTTTAGTTTAATGAAATACGTAGCTGATGAATGATGCTCTTTCTGGAAACAATGACCACCTTTGGATTGGCTTTTGCTGCTGATAATGTTATCATTGCTTGTGTTACTGCATGTATGATCATTATGATGCATTGTGATCAACATATCACATGTTATGCATATGCTTGTAAAATATATATAGCTACTATATTTATCCCCTGTAGTTATAGGGGAAGTCTGTAAACATTGGATTGGAAGGACAACTGAACTATACTGGAATGGTGCATGGACAGGATTTTGTAAACGCATGAGTTTTATACATGCATGCACATGTAATGCATGTTGGCTAGTATTTATATTTATACAAGCTGAAATACCCGTCAACTGACGGGGAATAGTTAAACTTAATTAAAACAATGCAACTTTAACAGCAATCGTATATTTCAAAGTAATAACTTGAACATAAACTTTGTCTCAAAATTTTAAAATTTATAACGAAGCTTCTTCGTAGACAACATTTGCAGTTTGCTTTCCATCAACCAACAAATAAATATTTTGAGATGATCCCATCCTTGAACACCCTACATCTCACTGACCATGAGAAAAGCATGGTTGTTTGAGAAACAATTCAGCAACTTTCATACTTTGACCTTGAATTCATTTAGAATATTCAACATTGTCTACAGCGTCAACCTGCCTAGATTGTTTGAGATTGACTCAATAAGCTGGGAGTAATTAACCAACAGGCTTTATAAAATAGAAATAGGCTTAAGTTCAATTTTGACCCATTAGAACATTTCCCATAATTCATAGTGTTTACATACAAATTATGGTTGAGATTGGCCCAATAGGCTCGGAGGAGTTAGAGTGCAAACAAACACACATTTCGTCTTTATAAGTGTGTATATATATGGATGTACATGCAGGCTTTACAGTTTTTAAGTTGCAAAGCCGTTTATATATGGATAGCCATGTGAATTTTTCAAGTTGTATAGATGCATGCGAAGATATTTAATACAAATATAAGACAATGTATCATAATATAATAGGATACGTATACAAATAAGCATTTTTAACATTTCTTATAGTTGTTATATTTCCCCCCTCCTCCTCTCTGCTGGCCATAGTAAGGCTGGTCACAGTTTTGCTGCAGCTGGCCAGATTTCCTCTTCGAGTGACATTCTGCACGCTCTACAAGGTCGAAAACGTGTTAATTAACAATTATGAATTGATTATATTAATATACCTCCTCCTTCCATTTCTTCTGGAGTTTGGGTCGTGATACTTTTACGACCCTCTTCCACTGTGAAGACCCTAAACTCTGTGGGACGTCGCTGCTATATACTTTATCTGAAACTAAATATTTTCTAAATAAAATATACAGCTACAAAATTTCTGCCTCACTTTCTCCTATAATCACCATCTCCTGCTTTCACAATTCTCGTCTCTCCTTGTAGTCAACTTCAAGGATGGCTACTCTATCTGCAGTATCTATAAAATTCGCAGCCACGCGACACTTACCATCAGCCATCACCGAAATTGCCGATCCGATGCTCGAAACTGAGCTTGGTGCGATATTTTAAACTACGGCTTAAATATTTCTGTTGTGGAAGGCAGTCCGGACGTTTGTGTAACGTTTTAGACGTTTGTGTAAACATGGCCGAAATCGATCATGCAGTTGTAAAAAAAAAAAAAAAAAAAAAATAACTGTGATCCTGTCAGCATCGTTGTGTCCGAAAGGGCAGGAATTTTATACATAAACAAATGATAAGCGACATCAATACGGTTGCAACAATAAGTTAATAATCGCTGTGGTACATGTCTTATGTACCAAACATGCTCGCCCTTTCAGCTGTGGGGGCGTTATAATGTGATGGTCAATCCCACTATTCGTTGGTAAAAGAATATTCCAAGAGTTGGCGGTGGGTGGTGATGACTAGTTGCCTTCCCTCTAGTCTTACACTGCTAAACTAGGGACGGCTAGCGCAGATAGCCCTCGTGTAGCTTTGCGCGAAATTCATAACAAACAAACAATTTGGTGTCAACGGTTATACAGCCGCTGTTATTTGCTAGGTAGTCAAATAAACTTAAAACTACCCTACGCAGTGATGCGTTTAGTAATGTTGCCCAGGTTTTATTACAATACTCACAGCCATTTCTGCTGTAGGCTGGCGGAACATGCTTTTATCGCATCTTTCTTATCAATAGAATAAATCGACTTAGTTAATAAATACACGAGTAGGAGACTAGAACCGTTTGACTTCTGAACTTTGACGTCACGTCCAGTTGATTCCGGAATGACGCCCTCCAGTGTGCGCAGTGATATTAGATGACACCCTTATTTATATCCAGGTAATTAGTGGATAATTGTATTTATAATCCATATTGACAATTATTATCCATTCACCTCTGACGACAGATCACGTTGGATCGTACAATTTATATTAATAAACATACGAAATAATTTGAGTTATTAATATTTCATTAATTGCTTCTCCTCTGTCCCTAAGAATAAGTCCTCAATTGCTTCAGATACTAAAACATGTCCAGACATGACCCATCACCATCTCTCAGGCAATAGAGCAAATACGCTTGTTGATTGATCACCTCATGGAAAGTTGTCCTACCCGGCTCATTGGATTTGAATACGCAATGATTCGAGAAAGACTCCTCCATAACTATCAAATGAGTTGAGTTTAAAGCCATACCAGTCATTCTTTGATATGGATCATCCAGCTTTAATTTTGTTTAATATCAGTTTAAAAGCAGAGATAGTTTGAGCACATGGGGCTTCAAGAAGCCTTTACCCGCGCCAAGGACGTTTAGATATGCACACAACTTTGCGCGTGTTAGTATCTAATGCCACATTTAACCTAGTATCTGTTAAATAATTTGGCAAGTGTTTTCTCTTTTACTCAGTATCTTGAAAAGCTTCAAGTTTTGCCATCTTCATCCATTAATTCTCACTTGGTTTGCTTGATCAATTTGTTAACGGCATCATGTTTGAGTTGTTTGATAAAAGTTGATCATGGTTTATATGGCCAGTTTGTTGGTTGGATCATTTTATAGTTGTTTTTAGAAAGTTGATCATGGTTTGTAGGACGAATTTATTGATGGGATCATTTTGAGTTATTTTTAGAAAGCTGATCATGGTTTGTATGACCAATTTTTTATTGGGATCATGTTTGAGGTTTTGGGAAATTGATCACGGTTTGCATGACCAATTTCTTGAAGGGAACATGTTTGAGTTATTTTTAGAAAATTGATCATTGTTTGTTTGACCAGTTTGTTGATGGGATCATTTTTGAATTATTTTTAGAAAGCTGATCATGGTTTGTATGTCCAATTTGTTGATGGAATCATGTTTGAGTTTTTAGAAAGCTGATCATGGTTTGTATGATAAGTTTGTTAATGGGATCATGTTTCAGTTGTTTCTAGAACGTTGTTCATTCAAATATTCTTCTTTAATTTTTTCACTATTTGACAAAAAGTCTTTGTAAACCAAATGTTTAGCTTCTTCGTTCACTATATTTCCTTTAGATGACAGCTCTTCCAAATTTTGTTGTTCTGATATCATCAGCTAGGACTTGTAAGAACATGTTAAACCAAGGACTGCCTTCTGTAAGAACTCTTCTGTCTCCACTAGCTCACACCAAACATGCTCACCCTTTCAGCCGCGGGGGCGTTATAATATGACAGTCAATCACACTATTCATTGGTAAAAGAGTAGCCCAAGAGTTGGCGATGGGTGGTGAAGACTAGCTGCCTTCCCTCTAGTTTTACACTGCTAAATTAGGGACGGCTAGTGCAGATAGCCCTCGTGTAGCTTTGCGCGAAATTCATAACAAACAAACAAACTCCACAAGCTAATTTTCCATTACATTTCTTATTTTGAGAATCATCATTTTCATTATAGATCTTACTTTCTTGGGATCCAATGTCCTCGGAGCATCATGAATCTCCTTTTTCACATTCAGTTCTACTCGAAGCATCAACCTTGCAAAATATATCTATTATAGTGGAACCATTTTCACTTTGAGTATCATCTTCAGTTGGTATTTCTTGATATATCCCTATATCATTTTTGAATGAAACACTATATACGTACTCACCAGTTGACCTGGCATTGCATGGTTGTTAGGGCACTCGACTCACGTGCTCGCTCTTTCAGTCGTGGAGGAGTTATAAATGACAGTCAATCCCACTATTTGTTGGTAAAAAGTAACCCAAGAGTTAGCAGTGGGTGGTGTTGGCTAGCTGCCTACCCTTTAGTCTATCACTTGAAAATTAGGAATGACTAGCATGGGTAATGTCGAGTAGCATTGCACAAAATCCAAAAAATACTCAGCAATTTGACATGATTATAAGTTGTTTGGTTGCTATGACTTTAACATGATTATAAGGTGTTCGGTTACTAGGACTTTAACATGATTATAAGTTGTTCGGTTGCTAGGACTTTAATATGATTATAAGGTGTTCGGTTGCTAGGACTTTAACATGATTATAAGTTGTTCGGTTACTAGGACTTTAGTATGATTATAAAGTGTCCGGTTGCTAGGACTTTAATATGATTATAAGGTGTTCGGTTACTAGGACTTTAACATGATTATAAAGTTTTCGGTTGCTAGGACCAATGTTCAATGGCTAAACAAAAGATACGAGTAATTTTTATACTCCAAGCATTTGTGAGCATGAGTAATTCAGTGACTCATGACACAGTAACTTCATATTTATGAGCTGCTCACTTCTGTTGTTAGTTGCTCAAAAATACCCTAAATCATAATTATCTACCAAAGAACAACTCAAAACTAAATAATTTACAAATTTCTTATCAAGTCTAAGTTTAAAACTATCATGTTTTGATTAACAAAGTCTTTCAACAAAAAGGTATTGTTATTTTATTTTAATAGGTCAACCATTTTTTAACCGTAATTTTCTTTATTGACATAACTTAAAATTGTAATGTGTATAACAGTTATCAAAAGTGTAGACTTACATTAACGTGTATACAGTTTTATCACCGAGATGTTGTTGAATAAAATTAGTTTATTGTTCATGAAGTACTGGTAATGTTCTTTGATAGATTGTTTAGGCAGAATATTCGTGTACTGGTAATGTTATTCGTAAAACTAGTTTATGTCTGGTAGGTGTTGCACACATTAGACTTACTAGCAGAAACGCCGCCTTACGGGCAGCTGTTTGTACTATTAATTACTAATCGTAGTATTCATACTTCATTGAAAAACATTGAGAAAAAGTGAACATATTCTAAGAAAGGATTTTTTATTCTGGGAAGTACTACACGTGAAAAGTGTTCGGATTGTGCTCTTTAGTCATACGCAACTCATTGCATCAAAATGATATAATGTACAGAGCTCAAAATTTTCACAAATATTACTGATATGACTGTGATGTTTTTGTGTTAAAAGTGGTACCGTTTATTGAAAAAATAAGTTTATTAGGAACTCCAGTTTCTCGGTACTACATTTAAAATTACATCAATAAAGATATAATCAAACTCACGTACAGTCGTAGTGAAAGTCGTGTTCTTGTTGTGAGGAGAATACTGTTATTTAAAGTTGTGTTTTGTTATAAATGGTTGTTGTACATACCACAGTTATTTTTCTAATTGTCTGAATCTTGAACACCCAAAGTATGATTTTTTATGAAGTTTTGTTTGTGGTGCCATTCAATAGATAGCGCAAGAGTTTTGGTTACATACATAGATACTGACATACACGATGTCCCGATGTACAGTATCAAGAAGACTCAACGAGAATGGAATATTTGGTCGTGTAACAGTTAAAAACACCTTTACTTCGATCTCCAAATATTGTCAAGAGACTGAAATTTCCTATAAAATACAAAAACTGTACTGTTGATGATTGGAAAAGGGTGATATGGACGGATGAGTCGAAGTTTGAAATATTTGGTTCAAAGCGTAGGTTGTACGTCCGGCGGAAAAAAGGTGAAAGATACTTACCTTAATGTCCAGCACCTACCATGAAGCATGGGGAAGGCAGTGTGATGGTTTGTGCGTGTTTTTATGCTGAGGCAACAGGAGATATTTGCAAAATAGATGGAATAATGGACCAGTGCAAGTACCACCAGATACTAATCCCTCATGGTATACCCAGTGGTTTGCGTATTATTGGTAAAGGATTCTACTACCAAGAAGATAATGACCCCAAACACTCATCAAACCTATGCAGAAATTACTTAGCTAAAAAAGAATTTGCCGGAGTCACTAAAATCATGCATTGGCCCCCACAGAGCCCCGATCTCAAATCAATTTAGCAGATCTGGGATACTAATAGATCAAAGACTTGACAAATCAAAAGTTACTTCCAAAGAAACTTTATGGGAGTGTATTAGAGACATTTGGAGTAAAATCCCAAAGGACACTTTAATTAAATATGTTGCAACAATGCCCGAAAGACTATCTGAAGTTATTAAAGCAAAAGGGGGACACACAAAATATTAACTGTTTGTTGAACTCAAGCACTTTCAGTGAGTTTCTGTTGTACTAAATATAAAGATTAATAACAAATATTTTGATGTTTCACCTGTGATTTACCATTCATTTTTCTTTGCAAGTAGCCTGACATCTAATTTTTGACTTTGTCTTAACACTTTTGCACAGTGCTGTACATTTTCCATCAGTTTCAAGTTTAAAACTATCACGTTGTGACTGACAGGAAATCATTCCACCAGAAGCTGTAATATGTTACTTCCCCTAAGACATTAGTATTAGACATGTTACATTTTTAAACACTACATTAGTTATCGACTCTCTTAGAGATTTTCAAGAATTAGAAGAGTGTATAATAACGATAATATTCCAACCACGCTATATTTGTCATATTCATCGCGTTTCGTTTAGTCCTGAGCTCTTCAGGTCGGCTGGGTTACAACAAACACAGCAGTGGTCGGAATATTATATTGTTGCGTCATCGAGATCACGTGACTATTCTCACGCCCTCTAGTTTCTAGAACTACCCCGTACCTTGACGAATGCTCTAGTATTTACTAGATAGGGTAGGCTGGTATATATAAGAGGGTGACAACGTGACGCGTTAATGTGTGTGTAGGTAATGAGTAATTGAACTGCGGTCAGAGAGAGATGTATTGTTGAAGTTAACGTTCGTTCGTTATAGTGTTTGTTTTAGCGCGAATATTGAAATTAAGTGTATCGTAAAGTTATATTCGGAAAGAATAAACCAGTTTTATTAAGTAAGGACTTGTGTCGCTAAAGTTTCATCGGAACGAAGTTACTGAAAAATCAATTAACAAACGGAGACGTAACAATACTTAACTTGGAGACAAGGTTTGGGCTTGGGACAACAGTTGGAAAACAAATTAAAGAAGAGTACAATTACTGGGAACGTGTATAGGCGTGTAATAGCTGTTATTTGTACGTTAGCTGAACGTGGCACAGCTTTTAGAGGAACAGATGAAAGATTTGGGTCATTGCAGAATGGGCATTTTCTAGGGCTGCTTGAGCTCATAAGTCAGTTTGATCCATTTTTAGTAGGGCAGATTTCGAAATATGGGAATTCTGGAAAAGGAAATCCTTCTTACCTGTCCAAAACCACCTGTGAGGAACTCATTGAACTAATGGCTCAAAAGATCCAGGCGCTCATTGTTGACGAAGTAAATTCTTCTGGTTATTTTAGCTTGTCAGTTGACTCGACACCACCTATCACATATAGATTAGTTAAGTGTTGTACTTCGATACTTAAAAGATGAGCAGCCTATTGAACGCTTTTTAACCTTTCTGGAATTAAAAAAGCCATACCTGTGAGGAAATGGCAAACCAGGTATTGCAGTACTTATGTGTGGTTTGCAAACTAAATGTTTCAAAATGTGGGGGTCAGTAGTACGACAACGCTGCTAACATGTCTGGGCGTTATAAGGGGATGCAGCAAAAACTTTAAAAGAAAATAAGTTTGCCATATATGTGCCCTGTGCAGCCCATTCACTAAATCTGGTAGGCCAAAGTGCTGTTGACTGCTCTAAAGTGGCAGTTAATTTCTTCTTTACAGTGCAATTGCTATATACGTTTTTTTCAGCCTCAACCAGCCAGTGGAAAATTCTTAAAGTGTCTTGGAAATGAAAGTGTGTTAAAATCCCCCTCTGATACCAGATGGGAGGCACATGCTTTTGGAAGCTTTATAATGTCTGGTGGAAGACCAGTCACAAAAGGGAGACACTTGAAGAAAAGCAGACAATACAGTAAATAAGATGCGAGAGCTAGAATTTGTTTTTATGTTGATCCTTTGGGATGAGATTTTGCAAAAGTTTCATA
>NW_013672115.1:17621-37867 GCF_000517525.1 Limulus polyphemus | reverse complement strand
GTACCTTGGCGAATGCTCTAGTATTTACTAGATAGGGTAGGCTGGTATATATATAAGAGGGTGACAACGTGACGCGTTAATGTGTGTGTAGGTAATGAGTAATTGAACTGCGGTCAGAGAGAGACGTATTGTTGAAGTTAACGTTCGTTCGTTATAGTGTTTGTTTTAGCGCGAATATTGAAATTAAGTGTATCGTAAAGTTATATTCGGAAAGAATAAACCAGTTTTATTAAGTAAAGACATGTGTCGTTAAAGTTTCGTCGGAACGAAGTTACGGAAAAATCAATTACCAAAGGAGACGTAACAATATGTATAAGCCATTTCATGTAAAAGGCGTAAACACCATAACAGTTGTTGTTGTATTAAATGGGTTATATAAACAAGTATAACGGTAATCATTCTTCGCCAGCCTGTAAAAGGCATAGGTACACACCATATTACCTCACATTGCCGTTTAACCAGTTCAATTGTTGAGATATTGCTTGTTCGTGAGCTACTTCTCATGATAAAACACAGTTTTACATGTTTATTAAGACTTAATCTAAGCATTGGGTGTACAAGAGAATACGATTTATGAGCTATTGATGAGTTGTTCGTGAATGTTCATTGTTAGTTACTCTTAGACATTGTTATTATTTACTTAAAAATAATAAATAAGTAGTGAGTTAAACTTATGATATTCACCAATTATTTATTACCATGGTTACTCGCACAATGCTCTAAAACATGAGTATGTAAAAGAGCTGCTCATATTTGATGTGTATATTTTTATCACTAATAAAAACGTCATATCATATGATTAATAATAATAACACAAATAGTAGCTGCCTTGAAAATCTCTCTATTGTCTGTTTTAGTGCTCTACGTATACCACATGACCATGACGTGGCAGTTGAACTTTCTGCATACGTCACGATATTATTCGCGTGACATATTTTCACTGCTACCGAGGGTCGATGATTTAGTTATCACGCGAGCAGATGCGCTGTTAAGACGTGGATACTTTATGATGCTATTGACCAAGGTGGTTATGTTACATAATTAGGTTAGTGCCACCAGCTGGTAAGAAAACTAAATTTTGAATGTTAATGTATCTAACTGCAGATTATGATGGCTTGTATGTGTATTTTGTGTTTTATTTTGCCTTGATTCAAAACTGTAATGTCAGGAGCTTTGTAAATGAAACAAAATCAATTTTATTTTCCCAATTTATTTTTTTCTTGCGAAAGAAAGACTTGCATTATGTTATCTGTAATATTTGATTTAAAAAATAATCCACTCTTTGAAGACTGGATTTTGAAAGTTGGATAAGAATTACTAATGAACAGTGCAAATGATAACATCGTCCCTCGCTTCAGAGAACTGACTTTGGTGCTGTCACGTGACAATATGCGTTTCGACCCTTCTCATGTTTACGAACAACGTCAATATTTGACGTCATCATTACACATGCGCACCAGTGGTAGGCAAGAAACAGCATTGTCTACAGCTAGGAAGGTCGTTTTGGCGTGAGTTTTACCCGTTGTCTTTTTCGGAAAATTACTTCATTAAGCTGTAAAACGGGGAGAAAAATCATAAATATTAATAAATGGAGTTATTTTAATTAAAATTATGCTTAGAACTATGCCTGATAATGTAGGAATATGAAACTGTTGGCCTGATCTTATGGCAATGGTTCAGTTTAGCTATCAGTAACAACAGTAGGCTTAATAGTACTAGTTCTAATAATCATAGCACAACAAAGGAGGAACCTGTTGAACACTTCTCCGATTTGAATGATGATAACACAAGAACGGGAAGCATTTAGTCGATTGTTGTAAAAAATTTTTCATTATACTGTAATAAATTAACGTTAATAAAGCGAGTTAATTTTAAAATGAAATCTTATTTAGACCTACTAAATATGTTTTTCATCTCTTGAAATGCGACAAATTATGGTGATATCTTTCTTGTTTTGAAACGAAGTCATCTTTAACAATATCAGTAATATTAATATTATTAGTACCACTAGACCTACTGCTCTTATTGATTGCGATACTGACACCATGGCCATAAATTAGATCAGGCCTGCCATTTCGTATTCTTATCGCCCCTCCCCTGGTGACTGGTAAGTCTGAGGGCTTATAAATCTAAAATCGGGTTTCGATACTATTTTACGAAAAAAAAAGAAATAAAATTTAAACCAAACGGGATCTTGCTTACTATTAGTGCACATGTGCAGTGATGACGTCAAATATCAATGTTGTCTATAAACTTGAGAACTTCTGGTGTTTTCTTCAGCGGATGTAAACCGTCACAGTTCAGCAAATACTGCGTTATCAGGCTCTATTAGACACATGGTTGGTGATGAAATGTGCACTTAAAACTCGTAGCTATTATGTAAATAGCAGGACAAAAATTACTAGGGGAAATTTGGTAATTTTGAAATCAATTATGCGCCTCCAATTTACTATTTAAATGTCTTAAAAACTTTGTCGTTTGCTTTTTCAAATTTTCGTATGTTAAAGGAGGACAATTTAAATAATGAAGCTTCCTATTTGAAATGTCCCCCGCTAGGACAACAGTAAGTCTTCGGATTTACACTGCTAAAATCAGGGGTTCGATTCTCCTCGGTGGACACAGCAGATAGCCTGTTGTGACTTTGCTATAAGAAAAACACACAAGCATACATCTATTTGAAATAAAAATTAAACTAAGATCAACTCACTGAACTAAAAATCTAACAGTGTGTTCAAAATTGCCAATAATAATTTTACAAAACACACACACAGTCAAAAGTTCGTAACGTAAACCGTAGTTGCATATTAATTTATGTGATGTAAACCTTGTTAGGATAGATAACATTACCAACCGTTTCAGTGGCAGGAGCACGCCATCTACTGGACGATCTCAGTGTGCTCCTCAATACTGAGTTGTGATGAAACATCAATGTATTTGTGAAACTTAGCTCTTGTGTTCTGATAAAACTGGCTTCACGTGTTGATCATATAGATATTAAACTATATAGATCATATAGATATTAAGCCTAATGCTATCTATGTAGATTGCTTGAGTCTTCAACGTACCGAACTACACCACTGGCGAAAAGCCAATGAGCTGTCAGATTTTAGTTTTTTAATGGTAACTGATTTGGTTTAGTGTTAGGAGGTTGCCACGAGGACGGCTTTTTATGTAGCGTAAAGTTGCTACTGTGTATTTTAAATCATAGGGCGTGTGTGTGCGTGATATTATTAAATATTCACATCTGTAACTCCTTAGCAAACATGATTGAGTGACATAAACCAGTTCATTTTGTGGTACTTTTACGATAAAAATATAAAATAATGTATAGGTATGTTAGGTCCTGTTCACACTTTTTTTTATTATTTTTTTTTGCGCTCAGTACGGTTCGGTTCGTTTGGAGAACAGTGTGACCAACAAAGTTAGGCTGGCAAACTAACCGAACCGAACTGAGTCCACCAGAAGGAGTGGTGGTCTCGGTTTGTTTCGCTTGAAAACTTTAATGTGAACTTTACGTTAACAGCGAAGATGCCCAACCGATGAAACAATGCATTCTAATCATTATAAGTAGAAAGGTAAGAGAAGAAGATTGATTTTTTTAGTTTCACTCTGTCGAGAGCGTTAGTACTGTATCTTCTAGTTATTTCACCCGACCCGTTTTTTATGATTCTTACGAATCATTTAAAGCTTTTCTTTTACTGTACATGTGTATTAGTATGATGTCGAAAAAGCAAAATAGTGCTGGGTTTTGGGAAATATTATATAAAAAACTGGTAAGTTTCTTATTTAAAAAACTTTTTGGGGTACATATTCATTGACAGAGATTAATTTTTTTAACTAAAAGTTTATTTAAGCACGTGTGGCTCGTGACTCTTACACCTCTCACACATTTGCCATTTTTATTTTAATTTAACTTGTAATATAAAAACCGAGAGTTTATTCTTTTGCTTGTTTTGCATTTACGCGTAAATTCTACATTATTATTTAGTTTTTTTAAAATATCAAGAATGGACAGCTGAGGAACAATTACTTTCCTGTGAAAGTGCCCTCTTGTAGGAATTATGAATCATGCGAAGCGAAAATTCAAAACAAATGTATTAAACCTACTGTATCTACTGGATTTCATGTAAATATGTATGAACACGTCGCTGAAGTAGTTTTGTTACGTCATGCAAAGGTTGAGTACGTTATATTCAAATAATTTTGGAGCGTCTCTACATCGGTACAGTCTATATCACAACGTTTGGTCGCGCTCAACTTGATGACACTGAACCTTGACATTATTCCTATGGCGTAAGGCTGATATTTTCCAGCAGGCTTTCCATAACCCATTTAGCCTATGTGAAAGACGGTTTCTCAGCGCCCACTCCAACAGCCCAGTCAATTGTACAGATATTCATAGGCTCTGTGTCCAGTAACTTGACCTGTATATCTTCTTATGGAATAATAGCATGAATATCCGTTTTACTCTCCAGGTGCTTGAGACATCCGACGGTAGAAATGATATGTCGTAAACGTGATTTCGCTTTTCCAGACGGATATCCTTTCTGTTTATATAGAATACTATTGCCTTTGTTTGTGGATTCTCACCAGTTACAAGACGTTACACTTTCGTTACGACTTGTTGCGTGTCTCTTTTTGGTTGATACTGGTTCCTCAAGTTGATCCATTATATTTCGTTTTCTAATGCCATTAAGTGCTAGGGGTTTTTCCACATTGGAGATTCTAAATCCACGGTTTGAATACATCTTTATGATTTTAAGTACATAAATGTTTTGCGTTGGAAAAGGCGAAGACATAACTTTCCCAAAGTGATTACAGTACTTTCTGGTGGCATCACAGTACATACGAACGCCATGCAATGTCAAAATATAGTTGTGATACATGGCGTTCCACCGCAACTTTATATCGACTGTGTTTGTCGCGTGACTTGCTTACTTGCATATTCAAAATTGTTTTAATGTACCGTGCTAAACCTGTGTATTCGCTAAAACAGCTTAAAACATGTCGCTGTTTAACTTGTGTAATAGGTCGCAAACTCTTCCGCTATTTAACGTTTTAAAGTTAGTAATAGTTTCCAAACATTAATAAGTTTACTGACAGAAAACTCAATTATTCAGTGAAAGTTTACACACCGGTTCCTTATTCCTATTATTCAACTATGCGATGTGAATAATGGATTTTTTTATCCCCCATTTTAAATTACTAGTTTTTAAAGTATTATGAGTGATAAAAACTAGATATTGCTGGTGCCTCGAACTTTATTCTTTATCCCCATTTTACCCTCGAAAATGACGTCGACTTGGGCCTGGGATGACCACCAGGTGTTTAGAACGTTCCGCCCGCAATCTGCGAGTCGTGGGTTCGAATCCCCGTCCCACCAAACATCCTAGCCCTTTCAGCTGTGGGGGCGTTATAATGTGACGGTCAATCGCACTATTCGTTGGTAAAAGAGTAGCCCAACAGTTGGTGGTGGGTGGTGTTGACTAGCTGCCTTCCCTCTAGTCTTTCACTGTTAAATTAGGGATGGCTAGATCAAATAGCCCTTTAGTAGCTTTGCAAGAAATTCTAAACAAACAAACCAAGTTATCAAGGATAGGTTCAATCAATTCGTTTTTATGATTAATGATTTACAGATAGGTTCCGATTAAACGAGAATACTGGAACGATATTATTATAAAATGTGACTAATGAGTTGGCACCAGAACAGAGGAGGCTGCCGCCTCTTTTGCCGCTTAATTGTATATTAAAATCTTTGCGTTTCTGCGTTACGGGGACCTTTTTACGAGTGTACAGTGATTTATTTGATCTAGACCCGAAGCAAAGTTTCAAGAATTATAAAAAGTGTGTCAGATGCTATTGCATCCCTATATGGACAACACACATCCTCTGAATTTAGAAATCGACAAGGAGAAGTTCAGCTGAATTTCATGCAACAATGTAGAATCTCTGGTATGATTGGTGTAACAGACCGTACAGTGGATAACCGCTTGAACCCTACCTCACGACACCATCGCTGACTTGTACCACAATGGCAGAAAAAAATGTATGTTTCAACTCTTCGTTTTACAGAACAAGAGTCACGATAGAAAATATGTTTGAAAACGTCTTCCTTGCTTTAGACTGAGTTACTCAGAGCTCAAGATAACCTTATCAGTGATTGCACGTGCTGTTTTGCACAATAGTACCAAAGACATAGCAATACTTTTACCGGAAGGAGAAGATACAGCTGACTTTCCAGTATCCAATCTCGTGAAATATCATCCAGGCTTTGGGATAAATTTTGACCAGAAACTTTTAATGGATAGATACACATATAATTTTATTTCAGCACATATGTATACATACATCAAAAGTCAACACACACTTAGGAACTTAAGTATGTTGCTGGCAGGGTACACTTCAGAAACAAAAACAATGTTCTACAAGAATGAAAAAATGTCAAAACTGTTGACGTACACGTATATTCGTAGTATTACCGTTCCTGTCATTAAAACGTCCATAATAAGTATTATTATCGTCATTAGGTTTATTTTTAAGTAATTATTGTTCGAGTTTCCGTTTCTTCAGAACTTTTTCGTCTTCTTTAAGTTGTATTTTATTTTTTATGTTCTTTAGCCATTTGAACCAAGCGTGATATTATAACCTGACCTTGGAGTCCTGGTGGGATTTTCGTTTAGAAATACGAACTTTGGAAGCAGACAAATTCGATGACGAAGTTGATGATGCTTGTAGCAAAAGTCTGTGAAGAAGTTGATGGGGTATTTAAATTATTAGAAGGTTTCTGAAACTAAAAGTTAATGGATAAAAATAAAAGCATGCAAGTTTCACTGACAATTTGTTTCCCCCTTTTCGAAATACAGTGACTACATCAAATTATACCAGCAATGAAACATCATTGTCAACATTATTTAGTCACTTAGAAAATACGTGTAACCATGTAATACTGTATTTTATGTGAACACTCCTTGTCACATGCTGGTTTATTTTTATCAGTTTCTGGCATTACTTGTCGTTATCACAGATTCTATGATAAGGGGACGTAACTTGTCATTATTGTAGATTCTATGATAAGGGGACATAACTTGTCGTTATTGTAGATTCTTTGATAAGGGGACATTACTTGTCGTTATCATAGATTCTTTGATAAGGGGACATTACTTGTCGTTATCATAGATTCTTTGATAAGGGGACATTATTTATCGTTATTATAGATTTTATGATAAGGGGAACATTACTTATCGTTATTGTAGATTCTTTGATAAGGGGACATTACTTATCGTTATTAGAGTTTCTATGATAATAAGATAATGCATGAATACGTATCCAAATCTTTTTCAGTGGTTCAGCTCCCCTTTTTTTCCCCTTGCATCTATCTTTTGACACAGCCGTTTTTGCCTGAGTTTTCACGTGTTTCTGTAATTGTTAGCTTTTAAACAGTCTTCCAATATTAACTCTATGACAGAAATTAAATTCTTAACATATTTTTCTTCCAATTCCTGTGCCATTTTGTGTACAGTGAATAATTGTTGCGTCATTCTCTTATTTTCTGATATTTTTTTATTTTTTTAATTCAAGTAAAATCGTTTTTCTCAGTTTGAAATAACTCGGTGTTTTCTGTTATGAAACAATGTTAACTACTACTTTAGCCCGATTTGACATCCCTTTGAGACGAACTCGCTCAAGAACAGGTTAGTATGGCCTACTACTTCTAACGTGAACTAGCTTTGAGGCACGGGTTAAGTTGGAGTTACACCATAGCCTGATCGTCATGTGAATCAAATTAACCTGCAGTCGGCTGTAAGATTCATTACCGTTGCCAATATTACGAAACCTGGATATAATTACGATGGCTCATGTACTTGCAGTAGTGAACATCCAACAAGAAGAATTGATCGAAAAAAATATATATATATATAAAGACTAAAGTGATAAATAAACAGTACAACACCAGCCGTATTTTAACGGATAATTGAGTACGTTTACCGAAACACTATCTCTAGTGACTGGACAATGGACAGAAAATGTTCAAATTGACGAAGAATTCGTGACCACGCACACACGAATGTAACAAGAACATTATGTACTTTTCCCTACTCAAACTTTCTTATTAATATATTGCACCCCAGTAGTATGTCTGTGAACTTACAACGCTAGAATCCAGGTTTCGATACCCGTGGTGGGTAGAGCACAAATAGCCCATTGTGTAGCTTTGTGCTTAATTTCAAACAAACAAACAAAATTAATATATCTGGTGTAACTATGGCAACTGAGTTATTGTACAACACGCCATGTTATTTTGTAAAGAGCTTCTAGAAAGAAGTTTCGAGAAATGTTTTACAGTTACTGGTATAGATATTTTCATTATTTATGATTAAGCGTGCAGGAGTCTGGCATGGTCTGATGATTAGAGGAATCTGTGGGTTCAGGATCGAAATCTGTCACTGAAAAAACTCGCCCTTTCAGTCGTGTGGGCTTTATTATGTTACGGTCAATCGTAATCTTCGTTGGCAAACAGTTATTGTGTAATTAGAATATAGGTGTGAGATTATATTGGATGAATCAAGGGATGTTAGAAATTGATAATCTGTTACGGTTTCGTAATCTGTTCAAGTTTAATGTAGGTTTTAATGTTCTGCTAATACGGGATTGTTTTAGAATCGTGTGTTTACGTTCCTGAACTCGATTAAGCCTAACGGAATAGTAGAATTACAATTTTATCATTTTTAGAAATCTGAGAAGAAAAGAAGCGTCCATAACTTGTTGGGTTTTAAAATAAGACTGGAACTTATATATTAATTGCAAGGTAATCCTGTCGATAATCTCTTGCATGACACCAGCGTTTGGTTTATTAGTTAAAAGCTAATGGATCATGTTGTTTGACGTGAAGATTGTTCTGGTAGAGCTTGTTGACATTGTGTTAAACGTGTGCACGAACTCTCGAGTCTGATAAATCAGTGTCTTCATTCTGTTCGAGTTAAACCACACAGATATTTGACAGCTTTTGGTTAGAATCTGCCTTACTTTTTTATCTAAGTTTTTTAATACATTTTGATTTACATATACACTCACACGATAGTTGCTTAAAACAATTTTCATTTTAAGAATCGTGCTTAATAGAAGACAAATATTGCTTTAAAGCGCTAACTTTGATATTTAGATAAACTGAAACGTAATATTAATGAATCCACCATTGTTCTTGAAACATGGATTTTGTAAAAACAAAACAAAAACAACTATAAACATTGCCAGCAAGTGGATCGTCCATTTGCATCGTAAGTTTCGTCGAACGTGATTTATATGGATAATACATGCATTTTAAAGATGAACACTTAAGATTTTGAGAATATTTTAAGCAAGTGGTTTTGTGTAGGCCTACAAAAGTTTTTGTTGTTGTTTTACGTGAGCTATAAGCAGTATATCAATATACAACCGTTTAGGGCCTGTGAAAGATGGGAAAGGAATTGGTGTGTGTATATATATGGCAGAGTCACCCAGATTTTTGTCATCCACGCCCGTCTTTAATAAATATGGTTTCTTGTGCCTCCTCCTCTCCTCGCCCTTCACCCCCTGCGTGAAGGAGTGATTTAGTGACGCGATATAAATGCACAGCTACACATTAAAATGCTATCTGTGTTGTAGTAATAACCTATTATTTTAATTAATAAAAAATATATCAAACGCTTAATTTTACATTATTGCACTATTAACTCTATCCTAATCGCTTGCGCCCTCTGGGGGACGTGCCCCATACTTTGGGAGACGCTGGTATAGGTTAACGACAAAAGATGATTTAAGAAATGTGCTTTAGAGGTTTAAGCAAAATATCAGTAACAAGCTTACCTAAAAATGTAAAATAAGGGCCCATAGATAGCTTATTTTTATAGATCCAATGTTTCTGCAGTGCGACTTAATGTAATTAATTTTCCTTAAAAAAAGAAGAAGAAAAAAAGGTGACATTTGGTTGCTAAATTGTGTATTATCCAATTGCTGCTTACGTATTCCACATGAGGTCGATATTGTCTTATTTACATGTGTTTGTAAACATTTTCTGGAGTAATAAACTGTAATAAACTTTCTGCATTTCAACCATGACGAAAATATTTTCAATTCTAGCTTCACAGATGGGGACGAATTGAGTGTTCTTGCATGCATGCTACCTAAATGATTCACGAATCACCACACACTCATTTTGAAACTGTGGACTTTGTTTGTGGGTTTTAGCGCAAAGCTACCTATTAGGTTATTGCGCTCTGTCCACCGTGAGGAATTGAACCCCTGCTTTTATCATTGTAATCCCGTAAACATACCGCTGACCCACTGGGGAAACGTGGACTTTGTGAGCATGTTATTGTAGTTCTACATCGGAAAGCAAAGGGATCATGGATCATATCCCCCCGACCTCTCCTTTAGTACTATATGTATGGTTAGCGTGCCGGGCTGTGGAGTTGCCGGTCCAATGTTCGTGTCCTGCTACAGCAACAAGTAATAATAATATAGCACTTTCCACGTTGGGATAGTGGGTGCCTTATAAGTGTAACAGTCAAATCCCACTATAAGGTCAGACAAGAGTAGCTAAAAATATGGGTGCTGTTTACTAGCAGCCTTCTCTCTAGGCTGGCCCGGCATGGCCAAGTAGTTAGGGAGTTCGACTCGCAATCTGCGGGTTCGAATCCCCGTCCCACCAAACATGCTCGCCCTTTCAGCCGTGGGGGCGTTATAATGTGACGGTCAATCTCACTCTTCGTTGGTTAAAGAGTAGCCCAAGAATTGGCGGTGGGTAGTGATGACTAGCTGCCTTCCCTCTAGTCTTTCACTGCTAAATTAGGGACAGCTAGCGCAGATAGCCCTCGTGCAGCTTTGCGCGAAATTAAAAACAAACTAACTCTCTAGAATCTAGGCTATCACTTCAAAATTAGGGATGGCTTGCTCAGACAGCCTTTGAGTAGCTTTGCGCATATATTTAAACAAGCTACCTGTATTCTAAAAAGGTACGTTTCAGAGATAGATATAATATGAATTCTGACTTGCTTTATCTTTATGTCGCATAAGAAGTCCTTTTTTTTTTTTTTTTACAAATGACTTTAAATAAACAATTAACCATGAAAAAATAAGACCGAAGTGTAATGTGTTTCAACTTAAACTTATATAACGTGTGACTTCTCAGATATCCGGATATTAATGTTGAAACGAACAAAAACTTCTATTATCATCAGCATTATATATTGCAAACCCTGAAAACGTTTTTTTTTTTGTTGTTGTTGTTGTTTTTTCTCGGAACACTGTGGCTTTTGATCACATTAGGGACAGAGATCATGACCTCGATGACATTTGGTCCTAGTTCAACGTCCTGGAACACTTTACTAAGCAGCTAAGTATACCTTGAGACAAGTTATAGATGGATTATTATTGTAATATTTTTGTTATATAGATGGCCACCTGATTATGAAATCAGAATAAAAAAACGTCCGAACATCAAGTATTCGAATATCAACGGCGTTAACACCACCTTTGGGGTGTGCTTCTCATATGATTTTATGGCAAGCGTTATGTATATAAGTATAGTTTTAAGATAGGTTTAAATATTGGTTTAGTTAGCGTCTTATTCAAGGAAGATAATTAGTCCAGTTCAGAAAAAAGTTTATTGTTTTTGTGTTGACCTATTTTATCACGTTCTGGGTGAATGAAGTAAAGGAACGGGCTGAGTGTGATGTAGTGGCGATCGTGAATTCGAATATTTATGATTTACGACCCTATTTAGACCAGGAATATTAAGTATGTGCTAAGAATTATCAGTTTCTTTCCCCACTTCGGAATCGTATACGTGAAAAATCACTGCCTTTTCACTTCGTTGAACCTATGTTTTACGTTGTTGGCGCCTTTAGATAAATTTGGTGTCGTTGTTTACTTAAAGTTATGTTGTGAATGCGACTTGCTCGAATCACAGATTCTACGAATTCAATTTTATGAATTGAATTATCTCGTTTTTTATTCTATGAATTTAAAGTAGTAGCTTGATTTTTACTCCATGAATTTAAAGAATTAACTCGTTTTTACTCTATGAATTTAAAGAATTTGCTCATTTTCTACTCTATGAATTTAAAGAATTAACTCGTTTTTACTCTATGAATTTAAAGAATTTGCTCATTTTCTACTCTATGAATTTAAAGAAGTAGCTCGTTTTCTGCTCTATGAATTTAAAAAATTAGCTTATTTTTACACTATGAATTTAAAAAAATAGTTCATTTTTTATACTATGAATTTAAAGAAGTAACTCGTTTTTACTATGAATTTAAATAATTAGCTCGTTTTTTACTCTATGAACAAAAAATTAGCTCGTTTTCTACTCTATGAATATAAAAAATTAGCTTGTTTTCTACTCTGAATTTAAAGAAGAGGTTCGTTTTTTACACTATGAATTTAAATAAATTAGCTCGTTTTTAACACTGTTAAATCAATGAATCGTCTAATTTTTAGTCGTTAAATTAGCTCCTTTTTCAACATATGCATAGTTATATACTTATATATAACTTGGTCTGACTTAAACTAGATGTTGAGTATAGGAAAAAACAGACTCTATAAATAATAAGAAACTAATTGAAAAAATGACGATTCTAGGGCCGAGCAAAATTACAAGAGTTATATATTATTCACGCGGAAGGACTTCGAGTCAGTTGAAAACATATAGTTATGAATATATCTCTCGAATTGTCTCAAGTAATACCCTTATTTAGGCTTAAGTTTAAAGTATTGGCTGGCACAACAATTGACTTAATCGATAAGAAACGCTGCTGCAATAACTTCGCTTTACATATATAATCCTTGAAATGGATGAACGATATCTTCTCTACAATTCACAGTAAATCATACTGAGACATCTCTGTTTTCTGTATTGTGTCGTCATTACTTTCAATCCACATGAATGAGTTCACGTTTATAAACGATAACCTAGCTTACACTGGCATGCACCGTGTATTATGTATTAACTTTGCAAATTTTTAAAATTAGGCTGGGCTATGCATAGATAGTCCACGAGAAATCCTGAAACAGACAGAAGTAAACACGTTGTACTCTTTGGAAGTAGTGTAAAATAGTCACATGTGTTGTTAAACGAAGTAGCGTAAAATAGCCACGCCCCCCAGTGCCACAGCGGAATGTCTGTGGACTTACAACGCTAGAAATCGGGTTTCGATACCCGTGGTGGGCAGAGCACAGATAGCCCATTGTGTAGCTTTGTGCTTAACTTCAAACAAACAAAATAGTTACAGGTGTTGATAAACGAAGTAGCGTAAAATAGTCACAGGTGTTGGTAAACGAAGTAGTTTTAAAAAGTCACAAGTGTTGGTAAACGAAGTAGTTTAAAAAAGTCAAGTGTTGGTAAACGAAGTGGCGTAAAATAGTCACAAGTGTTGGTAAACGAAGTGGCGTAAAATAGTCACAAGTGTTGGTAAACGAAGTAGCGTAAAATAGTCACAAGTATTGGTAAACTGCTATCATTAGAAATTAAATATAGAAGTCATTAAAAAACAAACACTGTGGTAAAAAGTGCGAAGCAAAAATAAAATTAATTTGCTCGATAAAAAATTCTGTTGGTGACCTTCTTTTGTCATTCGCACCAATCACTGTGGTCTGCTTTAACGTGATATGATTTTACCAGCAATTGCTTTCTTCATAACCCATGTTTGTTGTGTAATGCGACGAAGACAACCTAGATACGCTGTGTAATATCTCCGAAAGGGGGGTCGAAGGCCGCTTAGAGGGGTCACCTGTTTTATTTGTTTGTTTGTTTCAAGTTAAGCACTAAGCTACACAATGGGCTATCTGTGCTCTGCCCACCACGAGTATCGAAACAGTAGACACTAAAATGACGTCATATAATGGATGTTTACATTGCAGTTTGTACTCTCGTGACGTCAGTAAATCGTGCGCATGCCTTGAATCACGAGAAGAATTATCCACTCTGTAGTTTACAACACAGCATGACATATGAACTTCAAAAGCAAGAAATAAAAATTTGTGTTACTCTTAATTTTGGTTTTATTTATTCTTGAAACAGAACACTATCGGGGACGCCAGGAAGTACATCTAGTAGTTTTTGTATACAAGATAATCTAGACACGTTATGTATAATATTTGATACTTGTATGTAAACCTGGAGAGGCTGTTTAATTTGTAGGCGGTAGTTCTAACCTTATCCGTCTTTTGCCGCATAGTTGTGTATCATATTAAAGTACGGTCATCTCCAGCATGGATTCTTCCACATTAGTTTATTCTTCGATTTCCAGCAATAACTTTCATACCAAGTCAGTTTGTATTTATATGAAAAGACGGGATTTTAAATTTCTCTGTAATGATGAAAGTTCCCGAGTTTTTCGAAAAAGTCCCCTGTTGTTTAAGGTTCAGAGTATCAGTACTTAAGAACGTGTTGAACTATGGTAGCATGCATGAGATAAGATACATCGAATGTCACATGTTCACCAGAAATCGATAAGAAAAGCACACTGTACTTTGTTGCATCTTGTTTTAATTTAAGATCTGTATTTCTCATTTTTCTATTTACTTTCGTATACTCAGAATAATAGTAATAATACTTTATTTTTCATCCTCTTTGTATAGGGAGTCGATCTTGGGACAGTGCAGAAAGTTTCAACAGAAGCAGAAATGTGTGGTTTGATATTCCAGAACATCATCAAGTAACCATCGGTACGATCATCTCACGATGCAAGTGGGCAAGACAGCGACCAAATCTAACCAGAAATTTACTAAGAAGAGGAAGTCATCGGGAGTTAGAGAAAAGGATAATGAAGTCATCATCAATAAGGTCCCAAAGTTCGACAGTAAGGTACCAAAACTTCAGAAGAGTTCCAAACCAAACAATGATGTTGCCGGCTCTAACACTAAGGTCCCAAAGTTTGATAATAAGGTACTAAAACTTCAAAAGAGTTCCAAACCAAACAGTGATGTTGTCGGCTCTAACAATAAGATACTAAAACTTCAGAAAAACTCCAAACCAAATAATGATGTTGCAAGCTCTAAAAATAATCGGAGTTCTGTTAGAAAAAATTCTTCCCTAAAAAGCAAAAAACTTTCCTCGCTAAAGAAGAAGTTTTGTGAAACAAAGAAATGCGCAACGGCTCCTAAAACAAAAACTAAACTAAACGTTTTCAAATCCCCAAAAGGATCTGCGAAAAACAAGACCAAAGATGGTAAAGAGAAAGACAAGACAGCAACTAACTGCAAAAAAGCAAAACACAAAACAGAGAAAAAAAACAGAGCCATGTCCTTCCATAAAACAAAGCCAAACTTAGTATTAACTTCGGATGGAGGTTTAGCCAGTCAGACGTTTTCATTGGAAAAAAAAAAGATCTCACTTCAGAAGCAATTAATAGCAACACCTTATCAGTATACACTCCAACAACGAGGTCCACTTTAAGGGTTAGCGGTGGAAGAAATGAAAAGCTTCACGAAGGTTTGCCAAACAGAGCCAGAAGAGTTAACAGCAATTCATCCAGAAAAGAGAGAAAATGTAAATTATCCAAATCATCTGCTGTAAATAAAATTGAGGACCATAAAGCTATCGTAAAAAAGATTAAAACATCTCAATGGCAGGTTTCTAGAGCTCATCGAGAAGCTAGTCTTAATGCCTTAGCTAAAGTCCACTTGCTTTATGAGAACAGCAGTCGAGGTAGCGGTTTGGGAGAACAGAAAGAGCGCGAGAAAGATGGAGAAGAGACCTTGTACTTGAAAAAAAGTAGAGAGAAGACAAAACCACACAGCAAGACATTTCCTGAAAAACAAAACGGTTTGAACAAAGTAATGAAAAAAAATAATGATCGGAAGCAAAATGGGAAAATTAAACGAAACCGGAGAGAAGCTATTAGTGGGGTGGTTTTTGACACAAAGTCTTGTAAACGTATGGCGAATTTAAATGCACAAGCGATTCTGTCTGCCAGCTATTGCCAAGAGCGGTGGCGTAGAGAGAAGCTCGAGAAGAAGGTGTGTCCTGCGGTTGACATTCAGTATGAAATTAGTCACGTGCAAGAAGAAAGATTGGAAGCATTTTCTGTAAGAGCCAGTGTTACTGAGTCCACCAAAGAACATGAAATGCGCGTGACAACATGCAATACCCAGTTAGTGGTCACACCGCAACAAAAGGACGAGAGTGTGAGAAATGAGAAGACGCTATCAAAAACTAGAGACAAAAAGTATAAAACAAAACCTGTAAAAACATGGACGGCTCCCAAGAGCCACGTGAAAGTGGGACGACGAAAGAAAAACTCACTGGACGTCCAGTCGCCTGTTCCGCCCGAAATGATTCCAATCTCTTGTGAGGTGCAAACCATTTCGTCCACTAGTGAGAGCAGCCGCACAATCGCCAGCTCGGGGCTTGAGAACGTGGGAATGGCACAGTACACAGAGGTAACCAAGGTTCAGATCAACCGAACAAAAGAGATGGAAATAAAAGAAGAAATGAGGTCTCAAAAGAAAACGGAGCGTTTTGTAGCCAATGACGATGTAGCTATTACTCGTATGTATCACTATCAAACCAAAGCAACAAGTCAGAGCTATCGTCTTCAGATGGAGACTACTTACCAACCCTTATCGACTCGGGAGTACTCGACTCCGGCCACAACCGTGAGGCAGCATCAGAAACCAAAGAGGCACGTTTCATCAGCAGGTCACGTGGTGCGTCCTGTGATGTCCGACAACCAGAATTTCTATAATTATTCCAATCACAACGCGATGGGCCCAGTGTCCAATCATCAGTCTTTCATGAACCCTAACCTGAACGGCATGAATAATGTGGCTATGGTTGGGATGGGCCCGATTTCAACAAACTATGGAAGTGCTTTTAGTGTTCCACATTTTGGACATTCACCTTCAATGCCTTACACACCTGATGAGTATGGTAAGTTTTCGTTCTATTATTAAAAGTAACAAATAATGCTCTTTAGCTTAAAAGGCTTGAAATTAAAGTCATTTCCTAAAATGATATAAACAGTATTTTTGCGCAATCTGTATTCCATTAACTGTCCTCTTGAGCAATTTATTCAATGTAAAATATCCCTATTTTAGCTGCAACTTAATCCTAGATTAATTAATGACAAAACCGCATCGACCTTTTATACACATTTTTCTAAACTATTTAGGCGGCCCTGCATGGCCAGGTGGTTAGGGCGCTCAAATCGCAGTCTGCGGGTGGCGGGTTCGAATCCCCGTCACACCAAACATTATAATATGTTATAATATGACGGTCAATCCCACTATTCGTTGGTGTGATGACTAGCTGCCTTCCCCCTAGTCTTACACTGCTAAATTAGGGACGGATAGCGCAGATAGCCGTCGTGTAGCTTTGCGCGAAATTCAAAACAAACAAACTATTTAGGCACCAAATTGCTTGCGGATCCACGAACGATTGTATTACAGAATCCCCAATAGCTCAAGAGTCACATAAAAAATGAAACCATATTAGCCCATTCAAGCCCATTAATTATCGCTGGAGTCACTTATGTATTTAACAGGGAACATTGGTGATTTTGTCCAATTTTTTGGTCAATTCTTTATACACCCGTAGTGAACAATATATATAAAAAAGTTGGGTAATTTGAAAACTAAGGCATTGAAAGCGTCTCGTTATTTTACTAATCCCTAAAAGCAAAAATTTGTATTTTCAACAAAATATGTAGTTATCAGCAAGTTAAGCGTTACTTGATCCAGTCTACCCTTTAATGTCATTTTGAAAAGAAAATTAAAAAAGCACTTCAACGTGAAGTAGTAAGATTATGTATGTATTTATTTTAAACTTGAAAACTGAAACTGCGCCAATGATTAAAGTAAAATGCACTCGTAAGTCTTAGAAGCATTGTTCTCATGAGTCCTTGTGACAAAAAAAAAGAGTAACTGTCTTTTATAATTTTCGCATTTCATTCATGATTTTTGTTTCAAAAAGAAATATATATATATTTACACACACACACACACACACACACATATATATATAAGATTCGCGTGGTTCACGTTCTTCTTAGTGGATACTTTGATGCACGTATCTATAAGAACAGTACATATGAAATATCAGCCTTATGAACCATAGTCTGATTTTAAAAAATTACTACCATCACGTTTAAATTAATTCGTATTTGTCCGTGTAAAAGACCTCTAATTAAAGCATCCTGTGTATAAATGAAAGCAACTATAGGACACCATCTACCATTGTCCAAGAAGATCTAGAAGAAGACAAAAAAAAACTCTGAAAGGGATATAAGCTTTGTGCTCCAATAAAGTGTATTTAGTCTTAATTATAACCCATAAACAGCATACCTTATCCCAGTTTCAACCAATACTTGCTGATAAGTTCACGAATGGTTCTACTAGCGAGTGATAATAAGTTAATACTCAATTCCTCTGTAAATTTGTATCATTCTACTTTATGATGTTTCAATCTTACATTCAAGTTTCTCAGGTTAATTCTAGAGATTATAAATCATACGCTAGTGTTGTAAGTGTATTACACTCTTAGCCGTATCCATACAGAATATTTTTATTGATCGTCGTACTGATACGGATTGTTTATTATATAATTATCAGTCTTTTTAAACATCAACAGAAAATACAGTTTCAGAATAATAGACTTTAATAGAATTGGGGTAATAAGTATTACATTGAGAAAAGCTTACTTGCGAAGTGGTTGCACAGCAGATTGACCATGCTTTATAAACATGTGGTAATGGTGGCGTATCTCTGCAGAAGCAAGACATGAAGCTACGGGCGGTATGTTTAGCGCATATATGTTTTATTCACAGTAAATAGCCAACCATACGACGAGCCATGGGTCTGAGCGAATATCTCGTAGTCCTTTCTGAGGGAAGATGTTTGAGTGTTAAAATAGCAAGGGAGGAAGGCACACCAGTATACGAGGATGTAAAATCTCCTGACCAGCATCCCACGTCACGCAGGACTGTTGCCAAAGTCCTCGGACTAATTCTTCAAGAACCCTTCACTCCTACTCATCCAAGAAAGTGACTATTAACAAATTCACAGAGATGTATGTTGGATAATTGGTCGAGGTCTCGATGTATTTGAACCAGTGGAACAACAACAAAAAAAAAAACAGGAATTTTGCTTCCGACTACAAGTTAGAACTTTTAAATACAATAGTATTATGGTTGCCGAAAATTTCACATTTATTAGTAAATTTAAACTTCACAAAGTTGACAGTAAAGCAAACTTTAGTTATTATCACGATAATGTATTGAGGCTACATGTGTAAGATGAAATTCGTAGTTATTATCACGATAATGTATTGAGGCTACATATATAAGATGAAATTCGTAGTTATTATCACGATAATATATTGAGGCTACATATGTATGATGAAATTCGTAGTTATTATCACGATAATGTATTGAGGCTACATATGTAAGATGAAATTCGTAGTTATTATCACGATAATCTATTGAGGCTACATATGTAAGATGAAATTCGTAGTTATTATCACGATAATGTATTGGGGCTACATATGTAAGATGAAATTCGTAGTTATTATCACGATAATGTATTGAGGCTACATATGTAAGATGAAATTCGTAGTTATTATCACGATAATGTATTGAGGCTACATATGTAAGATGAAATTCGTAGTTATTATCACGATAATGTATTGAGGCTACATATGTAAGATGAAATTCGTAGTTATTATCACGATAATGTATTGAGGCTACATATGTAAGATGAAATTCGTAGTTATTATCACGATAATTTATTGAGGCTACATATGTAAGATGAAATTCGTAGTTATTATCACGATAATTTATTGAGGCTACATATGTAAGATGAAATTCGTAGTTATTGTCACGATAATGTATTGAGGCTACATATGTAAGATGAAATTCGTCAACCGTATGGCCAAGTTGCCAAGAAGGTATGACTATACCGGGATAAGTCGTTTAGTCACACATCTTAAGTCCACAGTAGTGTTTGTACAAACTCTGGAAAATGAAACCAGTGTTCATGCTATCCACTTCTCCAACATACCCACGAAGTCATCTAATTGCACACCTATTGACTTCTGTTCATTTGATGTGTGTGTGTGTGGCCCAGCATGGCCAGGTGGTTAGAGCGTTCGACTCGCAATCTGAGGGTCGCGGGTTCGAATCCCCGTCCCACTAAACATGCCGTGGGGGCGTTATAAGTGACGGCCAATCCCACTATTCGTTAGTAAAAGAGTAGCTCAAGAGTTGGCGGTG